>NW_009633124.1:0-12532 GCF_000690535.1 Cariama cristata | reverse complement strand
CCTGCTGCTTCAGCCCTTACGCCCATTTTGCACAGCTAGGAGAAGCTGAATATAAGTATTTCCCACTGACGATATTGCAAGTAATGGGTCTGGTTTGAAATAGGCTGCAGGTCAGGCAATAATACATAGGCTTAAAGCGGAGTAAAAGTGATCATAGCTAAATCCAAGCAGTAGTTAATGATTAGCCTTTGATATAGATAATGATATGCGTTCTGCTTGTCAGCATTATCTGAAAGTTTGGAAACTTCGATCTGTCTCAGACTTGTTGCCTCTTTGGAGAAGTCTGCTCTCCTGGAATCAGTAGGTAGAAAACCTCTCTCTGGAATAGTAAGTACTCAGCCTTTTTTAGCTCTGAATCATTTCTGCTTTGGATTAGCAGCTGTATGGCAGTGCAAGGGTTTGAAAGCTAGATGAAAAAGGCAATGTTTGAGGCTTTTTCCAAGAGTGGTTTATTGTCACTCATAACTGAAATAAAAAATTTGTTGATCACTATTTGTTCTAGCTTTCCATGCCCTAGAGGTAGTCCTGTCAGAAGAGTGTCACGAGGCCAAGGCTCTTCCAAGGACAAGCTCCTTCCCAGAGAATGGCTTGATTTGATTGACATTTCACTCTTCTTGATATCACAGGAGATCTTCTACTTTGCTGAGTTGACAAAGAGTGAAGGTAGGATTGTATTGTTACTTTTCCAAAAGTGAAAATGTACAGGTGCTCTGTTCTATGGACTAGGGCTATGAATTTGTTCTCCAAACTCTTACAAGTATTTGCATTACTACCTGGAAGCTATTTATATGTCACATGTTCCATCCTCTTGCTGGTATCCGAGATCATGGAGCAAGAGTAGAAAAGTGCCTCTGGTGATGTATATTTTGGTCTTAACCAGCTGCCGAAACAGAGATCGACTTCCGAGTCTTCATTAAAAACAGAGTGGAATGGATTTTACTGACGATGACCTATGTTCTACCTTGCATTTTGCTCAGAAACAGCTTCAGGCTTCTCAAAACAACAGGTGTTTTGAACAATTGAAGCACAAAAGAATTTGATTCTTGGCTGTGGTAGAACAAGCTTTTGTTTTGAGGGAGAGTCAGAGATGGCAGTGCAAAATGAAATGAAGATGCATTCATTTCCCTTCTGCAAGCAGGGAAAACGTAAGTATTTTTCTAAAAGTCAGTTTTGCGAACTATTAGGTGTTTAGTGAAAAGCCTACATTTAAAAGGTGACCCTGACACGCTGGAGTAGGAGTTGGAAGTTCCAGCCTATTCCCGTAGGAGCTGACATCAACAACGCATGGCTATTGCGGCATTGTCTGGCACAGGCTGGAGCGTGACAGCTCCAGGGAAGGTGAATGGTTGAGTGGCCACCTTAAAATGCTGCGTCTGCACATGGGCATGCATCTAAGGAGTAATTGTAGACAAAAAGCTACTTAAATATGAAAAGAAAGGAGTGAAATGTGCTCCTGGGATTTTTATTCAAGGAAGCTTTCACATGTGGAGGAAGCTAACGCACAAGGAAGGTGCTTCTCTGTGATGTGTGTGTGGCAGTACTGGACATGGAAAAACATACATGAATTGCTTAAACCAATATGTCTTGTATCATTTGTGTGGAATGGATTCCTAAAACTTAATTAACAAGGAGTTCTGGAGGGTGGTTTTCTTCTTGTCCAGATTCTCAGAACATACCTGAAAGTCAGTTCAGAACTTGTACAAATGTTGCCTTTTCTGGGCTAAGTCTGGTTATGAGCTTGAAAAACAGCCAGAGGGGAAAAATGAGCTTATATTCTGCGTGTGCAGGCTTCTGTAAATGGCTAGGTTGTTATCAGCTGATCCATTAACTTAAAACTGTCTGTTACCACTGCACTGCAGCGTCTCAGGCATTGTCCGAGTACACTGGAGGGAAGAATGCTCTGCCAAAGGATTTGCAGGATGTTCAAAACCAGGAGCTGTTTAGTTTAACTACAGATCTGTATTTGGGTCCATAAATGATGGCCTTGCTCTCCAGAGCACAGAGCAACTCCTCGCCGTCTCTGGAAGAACTGTAGTCTTTGACGTGTACAGGTTATCAAACTACAAGTGCGGTCATCACGCTCAGGGTGTAATAGGGTGCTGACTGGGCAACCGGCTCCAGCTGAGCGTTCTTGATCAGGGAAGTTGAACTAGATGATCTCAGGAAGTCTCCTAAACCTGAATGGTTCTGTGACTGAAAATCTTAACCACAAGTCCTCCCGTGGTGACATGTGGAACAAGGGCAAGTAGGGTAAGATCTTCAGTGAGTCTTCTGAATCATCTGTGTTGATGGACTTTAGGCTCCCTTTTATGAGGCTTGTAATAAACCCATGCCATCCATTTTATTACCCTCAGCATTAGTTTTATCTAGATGAGACAAAGGTATTTATGATGTTGCTAGATAGCATCTGTAATCTTGCACCTGTATTAAAGGCCAGGTAATGCGCTTTTAGGGCACATTGAGACACATTGCGTTTTTGCAGCTGAGGAAACTTTTGCTTGCTTACTTGGGAATGCACTTGCTGACTCCTGGTTTCATTTTGTGTCTCCTGAGATTATTTTACAGTCTTACAGGGCTTAAGGCTAGAAAGCACCATTTTAAATAAATCTGGTGAGAGCTGTTATGCTGTTGAGCCTTGTGTGCGTACTTCCCACTTTTGCAAACCAAGTGGCAATGGTTTATGAGGTATTAACTTGCAAATAGTACCCTGTCTTGCATCCTGACATATCTAGTGTTTGTTATAGATTGAATGCTTCTGCACGTGGCTGCTAAATGGGCACAACTCCTTACCCTCTGGACAGAGACACCCTTTTTGTGTGAGACAGGCTGGCTCCTTTTCATACATACCAATGGTGCAGGTGGTGTGAACCTGCAGGAATCTGGATGCTAAATTAGTGAGCACGAGGAATAATCTTGTACACAAAAGGTGGTGGGTTTTTTTTTTTCCATTTTAAGATATAATTTTTCCCTTCATGTAGAAAAAAATCTGTTGTAAGTACAAAACGACATGCTGGAAGCTGTTCTTGATTAGGGCATATAAAATAGGAAGAGAAATTCTTCACTAGGTCAGGGTTTTCTAAGGAAGCAGAAGTTGTCTAATCTTGCAGGATACGTATCTTGCAAGATCCAGTTCCAAATATTAATTAAGATTATTTAAGATTAATAATAAAAATTAAGATTAAGAAGTTTTTGAAGAGTATCACAAGGCTCAGCACTCTGTCCCACTTGTTCCTCAGCATACGGTGAGGCAGCAGGATGCTTCCGACTCTTTGGCCATATGGATCACATCTCCTCGGTTGCCGTTCCTGTGCTTGGTTGTGCAGTGTCTCTGCAAAAACTGCCACCAAGGATAAGGAAGTATTTATTTATTCAAGAACTTACGTAATCTTGGAAAATATGGGTCACGTGGCACTTCTGTCTCCTCTTCCCTGCTGCTGTCCCTTTTCTCTCCACTGGTAAGCAGGAGGCTTAGCCAGCTTTCTTCAGCTGTCAAGTGAGTACTAAGCGGTTTTTAGCGAGTGGGTCCTCAGGTGATTTCTGGCTGAACTCAGCGATTCTGGCATCCCAGCGAGGCCTGTTAAGCCACTGGGATTTAAGCCCTTCTGCCTTATCTTTACTTAAACACAGCATGGTCCCTGGGGGGAGGAGGAGGCCTTCAGGTTTCTCTTCCCTGGATGTTGAATGCTGGGTATTTGACATGGATACCTATTACTATGTTACTGTTTCATACCCTTGATGATCTGGGGAAGAGAGATGAAGCTATGATAAAGTGGCCTGCCAGGCTGCAGTCCTGGGATAATTGCTGTAGAAGTCTTTGACGTGCACAGGGAGTGCTGAAGAGGTTCTTCTGTAGATGCCTCCTGGGAATTGCCTTTGATGGAAACTTGTTAGTACTAGCTCTGAATTCACGCTGGGATTGGCTTTGAGGAATTTTGGTGTCTGACATGCTTTCGTAGGAGCCCTTTAGCCTGGATGTTTTATAAAGAAATTGTAACGTAGCATCCTCTGTCAGTTTTGGCATCTCTAATGCCATGCTTGTCTCTCCAGACGAGTGCTTGAGTCAGCTTTTGTATGGCATCTTCTCTGCTTTGGGAGCTGTGGGGCTGGCATTTACTCTTCCATTCTTGCATGTTCTGAGGTGACTCAATTCTGCTGCTCTCCAGAAACTTCTGTGCTCTGGGGTGTCAGAAAAAGGCGATGACTGCCTTGTCCAGCTAGGCAGAAAGGAGAACAATAAACAGTGCAGGGCAAGTATAGGATCAGAAAGGCTGGTGGTGGAAGAAATAAAGAAGTGAAAACAGGGAGTGGGGGAAATACTGCACATGTATGGAATGGAAGAAATTAAGAAATTGTGCTCGTGATGGGCTTGAACACGCCAAGTTGTTCCTTCTGAGTGCAGAAGTCACAGACCTGATCTGCTCTGGCTTTGGCACCTGATACGACACGCTGTGCCCAGCGAGAAGAGCTGGCTGGAGGTGGGTGCTATTCTGTTGGAGCTGGAGCAGTAACATGAAAAAGAGGAGAGTTTTGTGACACTCAGAGATGAACAGGCAAACTGAACTATTAAAGAGAACCTAATCGTCTCTTAATTGGTACTGCCTTTGTCACTGTTCGAGTTCACTGTCTGCTGATCTAGCATCTCACCTTTCTGAATACTGGCTATAATGTTTATTGGCATTTGTTAACAGTAAAATAAAACAACTTGTGGTTGACACATCTGTTCCTGGCCGCCTGCTTCTGGTCAGTGGGTGGGCAGCTCCAGGCCAAGCGGGCTGTGCTTTGTTCCCTGAACTGCGCTTTTTGATTTGCTCAGCTTACAATAGTCTCTCCGGCTGGAATTGTCAAAGATGGCCAAGGGTGGAATATGCTCAGATCCTTTGAAAGTGTCCCACTGGGGACTTCAGGTTAATTTGGGCTCACTTGAGTTGAAAGTACTTGTGTTTTATCAGGATGGTAGCAGGTTACTGCTGGTGTAGTAGAATACTTCAGTTCACATCATTTCTGACATCTGTTTCTCCAAAACTTGTTTGCTGTGTCGTGCCTTGCTGTCCTTTGTGTGGATAAGAGCCATGCATGCACAGTTCACCAACCATCCTCAGCCTCGTGACAGCTTTCAGCATCCCTCCATCACCCAAAAATAACTCCCTTGAGCCACACTTCTGTGACAGAGGTGCACTCAGCAATGTCTGCAAAACAGAAGAGCACTAGATTGCATTTTCCAAGCTCGTACCCTGTGATGTTCACAGGAGCTGCCAGATTCAATTCCAGTGTCGTTCCTAGTTTCATGCCCTTCCTACCATTTTGCATTTGTCAGGGTAAGGACTGTGTTGTATTTGCAACGGCATGAAAATGATCTAGTCAGATGTACCCACTGCTGTATTCTGAGCCCAAAAGCCTGTTGTGCACCTTCAAAAATGTCTTTTAGCACTGTGTAGGGGATGCTGAGAAGCAGCTTGTTGCTGCTGTGCTGAAGAGACGGTGTTATTGTCTCATGTCCTGCCAAGAGTGGGGCAGCCTGAGGAGCACGTGTAGGTGGTAACCCCAAGATTTGGTGCAACAGTTGAAAGCGTGGATCGGTCTCTAAGATTGCAGTTCTTCTTTCAAAGGAAAACTTAGTCTTCACTAGTTTGTGTGGGAACGTGTCCAGGATCCTCTTGTAGATGAGAGGAGTTTCTGCTGATTCCTGTGCTGATGTAGTCCCCCCTGCATTGCTGACCTAGGAGTTATGAGAAAAAGAGACAAACCAAGGAGCGGTGATATTTGTTCTGTCACCTCTTGCTAAAGGTTGATGTGGTCATCGTGGAAGTAGTCTTACCTGCTCTACTGAGGCAAGGATTGAGCAGTGGACAGCACAGGCAGAGTAGCTGTTGTAGAATAGAATAGGACAAGATACTTAAGTTGGAAAGGACCTACGGTGGAGGATCACTCTTGGGTCTGAATGTAAAGCTTTGTGTGCGTTCCAGGTGCTTGAACCTGGGCTGTAAGTGTCAGACTTCTCTAGCAGAAATGAGGTTACAACCAGGAAAACATTGGCAAGGATTCCTCAGTTTTGCCATGCTTCTCAAGAGTATCCTGCATTTATTGCTTTTCCATCTCCTGTAGTTTCAGTATGGCTGAGCAGAAAACTTGTCTGGAGAGGAATCTGTTTGTTGCTCAGCCTACCTAACTCACCATTATTTTCTCTGTCTGTACACATCTCTTGCCAGCATTTCTCAGCCTTTCCTCCGATGTTATCAGTCTTACAGTCTTAGGTTTTCTGCTCTGCAGGATTGTTTTCTGCTGCATTTCACTTCATTGGGCCTGTTAGTAATGACATGGGCTGGCATGATGCTAGCTTTGTGAAGTTCATTGCATTGTCCTGTAAAGAACAGTCTGTCCTTAGTTTGTTTTTTTTTTTTCTTGCTCAAAGATTGAGAGATTTCCTGAGGAGTCTGCAGAAGCTGGAAGATTAGGAATGACCATCCCCTTCTAGGGAAGCAGATCAAGCAGGGTGTCTAACAGAAGGTGACCAGACAAGTTTGCTATGAAAATAAACTCCATCAAAGGGATGTGATTGTAGTCATGCTGAGAGGAAGAGCTCTGGCCCCTCCTCTAGTAATGGGGATTGTGCTAAGTGAATGCGACCAGCTTTGCCTTAGTTGTATAGCTGAGTGTTGCTTTGGTTCAAAGCAAAGGACAGGACCTTAAGGGTTGAACCAATGCTGATACTTTATCAACTTCTTTTAATCTTCATTTTAATTAAAAGTTGATTAATGTATATAACTACACCAAGCTGCCAAATAATGTTGTGCAACTCCAGGGCGTCTGTGTGAGCCAGCATCTCAACTGGAATCCATAGTCTGAAATTGGACCACTCTTGTTCGGGGTTTTTTTGCTATGTCCATCCATGAGTGCTATGTGATAGTTCCATATTGAGGGTGCAGCCTGTCTCTTGGGGATGGAGCAGCCCTATAGTGAGAGCGACAAATGTGTATTGGTACGAGTGTGGAATGTGGGAAAGAAACACAAGGATTTAGTAAGAATAGAATAAGCAAACAGTGGCAGCCAGGAGCCCTGAAGGATAGAAGTTTGCAGCTCAGGTAAGTGTGAGAAAAAAGCAAAACGACTCCACTTGGCAGGGCTCTTGTGTGATCTTTGCAAAGACCAACAGACCCCCCATGAGTTCCCCCAGGCACTAAGGAAGGGGCATGTACTCGCAGAGCATGATTATTGGCCCCGACTGTGTGATCTGGCTGTGCTGCAGAGAACCTGAACTGAACTTAATCCTTCACCCCTAAACCTCCCTGTGTGTGTGGCACGAGGCTTCGCTCCACTCCCTCCCCATATCCTGCCTCTAGGGTTTGTCAGGGTCGCCTTAAGAAAGGGTCTGTCTCAGCCTGGGAAAATACCACCAGTCGTGGGCATGGCTCATGAACAACGGAGCATTTTTGATATGCCATGTTCTCTGCCGTCACCTTCAGCATCCATGACTGTGCTGTAATGGTTCCAGCCTGGGATCCTTGATGGAGGTGATCAGAGAGGATCAGTTCTCCTGCATGGCTTTCTCCCCTCATGAAAAACTAAGAGCCCTGTAGGTTATTTTTTAAAATCCTATTCTTCTGCTTGTATTGTGCATGATAGCTGCTGAAGAGCTGGTCTCTATGTGCTAGCAGCTTGGCTGCGTCTCCCTTCTAGGGTCCCTGCTGACTGATTCCATCTCTGCATGTCACAGTCTGCCCAGACATCATCCCTTTTCGAAGCTGAAGGCAAGATGTTGTCTGTAGCCCTGCTCAGCTCTTTTTTTACTCATCATCCTCCACTCCCTGCACTCCACCCTCTGGCATCTCAAGCTGGACAACCTCCAGAGTACCTGTCTTCTTCCTTCAAAAGCTTCTGAAACCCATCTGTATGAAGAGCTCAGTTGTATCCCTTCGCCTTACAGGTGGAGAGGAAGAATATGCCCTCTGTCACACAGTGTGTTTTTCTGCTTGATTCCACTCATCTGGCTTGGATCGATTTGCAAGCTTCTCTGGTCATGGACAAAACCCAGGAAATACAAACGAATGCAGCCTGAGAACCTAACCCTCAAAAAGTGTTGGTGCTCCTCTCCCGAGCCGTTCCCTTCTCTTTCCTGCTGTCTATCGGAACCCCTTCTAGTGTGTTGAGCTTTCAGGAAGCCTTAAACTTCTGGTAAAGGCTTTTGGTTGGGACTCTAAGGTGGTGACGCAGTACCAGGCCAAGCCACAGTCCTGCTGTAACCTTGTAAACATCCCTTAAATTCTTAATATAGCACTAAGAGCTCCTTCTTCAGTAGTTGCGCAAGGGAAAAACAGAGGTGTGCAATTAAGAGGTGTGCAGGGCACAGCACAGCCCGCCCTTGTGTGTCTGAGTTCCAGCCTGGGGTTGCTGAAGCTGCTTGGGAGAGTTCCGAGGGGAATTTTGGCACTGGAGAACAACAGTGTGTATCTATAAAACACATTATATTACATTACTGAAGAATGATCTATTTCTTTATATTTAAAGTATGTCTATATAGCTTGACCCAGGAGGGCTCTGGCTGCCATTGCGGGATACTCCTACAATATGAAGAGGTGGAATTGGTCTGTCTCTCAGCTATGCCTTTAAGGAGCTCTGGAGCTAAGCCTGGTATCCTGGAGGAGTCACAGCAAGTCCACCCGTTTGGAAAGGAAGTGGTTAAAGTTGTCAAGTTTGCCAGGAAATTGAATAAACTAGCAGCAGTGCTTAAGTCTCATGGTAACTAGCTGAGACCATTCAGTGGAGACCACAGTTCGAGCCAGTGAACAGTGCTGTAGTGTCTGCAGACTCCCTGCTTCCCCTCCCACCTCCATTAAAAAAAAAAAAAAAAAAAAAAGATTGGACTTGAGACCACAAGCTCTGAGCCAGTGGAGCTCAAATAGTCTGCCAGCTGGACTGCTGTAAGTAGAGCACTGATAACTTTAGGTTGCCTTTTCCATTACTCATGTTTTTTATATGTAGCATTCCTTTGTGTCATGCAGGACTGAGATGTACGTGATGTGCAAGCAAGAAATCTTTCCCTTTCCAACTTGCTATTTTTAATCTTTTTCCCTTGAATTTCTCTCAGGAGCTTTCGTTTTAATTCTTAGTAAATCTTACCAGGTCTCTTTCACTTCCCCTTCAGGAGAAGAGAGGGACCTCGTGACCCTGTTCTTGCTACCAAAAGCACTGGTGGAGAGACCCTAGGTAAGAATCACTCCAGCTGTGCTGGGACAGAAGTCCGGAGGCTTCTGTGCAGGAGCCAGCCCTGTCAGCCTGGCTGGTGTGCTTGCTGCCGCTGTGCGCTGGGCCACTGCGGCAAGCACTGCCTCTTTTGAACAAATAACTAGTGTAAAGGAGACTGAAGAGGTGTTTTTGAGGCTCCGGTCCTTTTGGGCAGAGCCAGTGGAATTAATTTTATTTCTGGCTTTTTCAGAACTGGCATGGGAAAGATGAGGCACTGTTTTCAAGGGAAGAGTTTGCTGCTCTAATGGGCACTGATTTAGGGCTCTGTTGTTAATCCTGTTAGACTTCTGATCTGGAAAGCAGCTTCATTCCTTTTGAGTGTGACTTTAAGGAAGCTCTGTTTGCACACTGTGTTTCAGACTGAACTGATTTGAAAGTACTTTCTGGGAGCTAGTCAGATCGTTCCTATCATCTGTCCTGTCTCTGCATGTCCTGTGTTTCTGCATTAGAAGGTGTATCTCCCTTGGGTGTCTGGAAAGCTGTTTGCCACAGGAAAAGCTCTGTGATTTACTGTGGAGTAGCAGGATTCTGGATTAATAGGGCGGATGCAATAGATTGGGAAACTCTGGTGGAGGGTATGTACAGTGGCAGTCATCTTATGGCGGAGACCTGCTTGAGAAGACTGTGTTTGGCATCTCACCAGGTCCAGCTCATTTATCCTTTGTTTCTGTTGCGCATTGGCGTAAGATACCTATCTTTCCTCCCCTTCTGTGTGTCCTGGAGTTGTGAACGTGGCTTGTTTGTATGAGTGAGATGAGACAGCACTGGTTAAATGTTGGTGGAGGGTGAAAGTTAAGTCCTAATGCTAAACTTGAGCTGACAGTTTATTGTTGTCAGGCCCTGCTCCTGGCTGCACATCTCCCTGAACCAGCTTGGTTTGCTGAGCTGCCAAGGTGGCATTGCAGTGGAGCGATAGAAACCTCTATCTGAACAGAGCCTACTTATGTGCTGAGGTCGGTCCTGCTCCAAGATGGTGGCTTAAAGTAAGGGAAGTCCTGTGTGTAGCTCTGAGTCTTGCTGTTTGCCTTAAGAAGTTTGAGGGGTCATGAAATGGAGGCTGTGGCTTCTCTGACCTGGGGTGACAGCACCAAGAGGGAAAGAAACAAGCCCTGGAGAGAATTTCCTCATTCCTCTCTGCTGTCCCACCCTGTTTGTTTTCTTATGCTGTAGGCTACTGCAGACTACAAAAAAAATGCTTGTATGTGTGCATCCCTGGTAACAGTGCAGCACTGAGGCAGGTGCACCATGAGGTCTGTGCCCTTCAGGTGTGCAAATGATTCGAAATACCTGAGCCTGCTGCAGCCACAGTCTGTTCCAGGTCCCCTCTCCAGGGCGTGCTCAGGAATCCACTCCAATGCCTCTATCTTTGTGCAAACATGTGGAGCAGGCAGCAGTCTGAGAGATCAAGTCACCCATTCAGACAAAAATACCTGCTGCTGAAGTGCTAGGTTTGTACAAGACTAAACCTATTTAAAGAATTTGCGATAACAGAACATTATGTATGTGGATTTTTTCCTCCAGGTATGGAGTCAGACTTGTTAAAAACAGTGCCCTTCTTTTCCGTGATAAGCACAGCTCCATCTCAGTCAGCTTGTTTCTTATGAGTCTGCGCAAACAAACCAGAGATTGGCAGCTTGAAATACGACAGATCCATTAACCTGCTGCTGCCCTAGATAGTGTTTTTTATCCCAAGGCACAGGTAGAGACCTCCTAAGTTGTAACTCAGAAACTGGTTGTACTGGGTTGTTCCACTGGAAGTGATTTATTTTTAAACAAATTTATCGATGTGTTGATTACCTTTAGTAACAAAAAAGACAGCTGAAGTGGCTCAGTCTAGGTTATTTCCTCTTATGCTACTTAATATCCCATTCTTTTCAAGATCTCATAAAATGGGATCTTCCAGCGTTGGGTAACTGCAGTTGGGGTTGGATTTGGCGTTGGAGCACTAGTACAGCAGGGGGGAAGGAGCTACACACATGAGCACCAAGCATGCTCTTTGTAACCTGTACCAAGACCCTGCCCATCCACACGCAGCCACTTGTGAATACTTGACCTTCTTGTTTGTTTGTTAATACACTGTAAATATCTAGAGAACACATCCCCTGTTTCTCCCTTTCTGAAGACCAGTGATGGTAAATTAGTGAGAAGTTGGACACAGCCCAGCTGCCAAGGGAATTTTTAATGTGGTAAACAGCCAGAGCTTCTGTGGAGCGTATTGGAACCTGCAAGAGTTTGGTGGGAACATGAAATCCTAAAATGAATACATAATCGAATTGGATGGTAGTCACTAGCGAGAATGTTGCATCCAAAGCAAAAGCATTCTATCAGTCAACTGAAAGAAGAAGAGGGAGGAGACAAGACTTTGGCTGGGCAAGAGGAGAAGTTCTTACGTCACTCTTTCTCCTTGTCGCGTGCTTATCTTGATCCCCATGGTGTAAAGCACTTTGGCTGTTCTTCTTCCCTTCCTGCTGCAAAAGATGATTTGAAGTTTGTGTGTCTTGGCAGAAGATTCCTGTTCCAAGTGTTTGTATTTTGGGACTTCAGTTCTAGCGCTTGAACATTTCATCTCTGGAACGATATAATCTTGAAAGCTACGCTATATGAAAATCACAGCCTTTGTTCTGCAGGTATCCTTTGATAATGCTTTCTGTGTCAGGTGAGCTGCTTCTTGCATTAGTCTTTTTTTTCTTTCTTCCTCCTGAGCATTTTTCTGAGCTGTTTTTCTGATCTTAATATTTAAGCACAAATGAGGGCTGGAGTGAGCTAAAAAATATTAGCAGAAGTATGGACAGAGAATATATTCTGCTTTTAGTCAGTGCCGTTAGATTGTATTACAAGTCACTTGCCAGGGGAGTTATTGTGAAGTTGTCTAACGCAGTAAGAGATTGGCCGCAAGCTTCATCTGCGGAGAGACGCAGAAAATGCCCGAGGTGGGCATTGCTGGGGTCGCTCACAGCAGCAGGTGTGGGCGCGTACAGGCGCTCACCTGATGATTTCATTGCGGTGTTTGCAGGGCGTGTCAATTCTTTGAGTTCGTCCCCAGCCCTGCTGACTTAGTTTCCTTCCCCAAATCTTTAACTCCTCTCATTGCTCTGTTCGACTGTTGCGATCACCCCCTGTCACCGGTGCGCTGCGAGCCCCCACGGACGCCGGCACAAACCGAACTGCGGGGGGCGGCGCTCGGGAGATCTCGCGATGTCACGGAAAGAGCGAGCGCCAGTCCCCGCCCCCTGTGACGTGTCCGTGACCCCACCCACCGTCAGTGTGAAGGGAACCGGCCGGGCGACAAAGG
>NW_009633123.1:0-2378 GCF_000690535.1 Cariama cristata | reverse complement strand
AAAAAAAAAAAATATTCAGAGAAAGGGCTTCACTGTGGCTGTAAAAGAAAAGCAAATACTCTAATTAAGCAGGGATGGCATTTCTTGCTTTTAAATGCATCTTATTTACACACAAGGGATTTAGAACTGCCATATTGAGAAATATGTACTGTATTATACAGGGCGATGGTGCCAATGGGCTGCAAAGACAGCTTGTCATCAGCTCAGCTGAAAGGACGGGCGCTGGAAGGATGCCCACGGAAGGCAGCGACAGAGATGGCGATGGAGGCTTTTGAGGAAAGAGGGAAAAACCAAGCGTCAGATGACCACTTCAACAGGCCCCTCCAATCCATGTTTAGGAGAATAATTCAGCGTAACTGTCTAGACCACAATGCGGTTATGCAATAAGCTCTTTACTCTGCCAGCACCGAAGCCCACAGCATTAAGTACTGGAGCATCACTATAACAGACCTACATGAAGACACCCCTTTCCTGAACAGCTTATGCAAATGAAAAAACATAAGATATAAAACCCAGAACGCTGAACGAAATTAATTTCTTTTTTAAAAATAGATTATTCTTTAAGGACAGATTGGGGGGGGGGGTGGAAATCGGAACTCTCAATGTTGAAATACAGCTTGAGGAGTAAAGGGAAGAGGGATGCCAGCAGTAAATCTGAATCAAATGGCTCCACACTGGACGAATGAAAACCTTCCATCGTTTCCTCCGTTAACCGTTCCTCAACATCAGGTCCCCAGCCCTGCATCAGCCGGGGCACCTGCTTAGAAGTACAGATTTTAGGACCCTGCTTTTTGTACATAATTCCCAATTTTAGTTTTAATTCCACACAAGAGGTAGCATAAAGGCTCAGTCACATTTTAAAGGCTGATAACGTCTGACGTGTTTCGGTTATTATCTCAGCTGCCTCCTGACATTAAAAGGTATAAAATAATTTTCCAGAAGAATCTGGGGCAGTTCTTACAATGGCAACAAAAAAAAAGAGAAGCTGAAATAAATCCAAAAGATGGGTAAGGGATTAACTTCAAATTGCATGAACAGCCTTACATCCAACGCTTCTTAACTTCAAGCTGCAAAGACAAAATTAGAAAAAAAAAAATATTCCAGAAGTTTGCAGGCCTAGTTTATACAAGATACATACAACTTCCATCAGTGAGAGAAATGTGCAGCATCACAGTTGCCATGACTCCCATGGGAGCTGGATCACAAAGCTCGTACCCAATTTAGCAGTACATACAGGAGCCGATGCATTCAGGAAAGCCGTCCTGTTCTTCCAGAACACACAGTGTAAGGCACGGGAGCCTGGCTAAAGAGATTTTAGTTACTAAACTTCAGCAGAAGATCCTCCAAAATACCCACATGCATTATTCTGATAGTAGATCGCTGACTGCCTGTCAGGGGAAAGAAAAATAGCTTATATGGGTGGGTATTAGGTGTTGCAAAGTATGAGCTTCACAGTCCTGCCTGACAAATACAGATGAAGTGCTGGGCAAGTTCTGGTGACAAGTAAAAATACAAAACCTTTGAGCAGTCAGTTGTTACCTTAACAGAAGGATGAACAGTCACATAGTGGGTACGTGCAGCCCACGGCCCCAGCAGCTTCGTGAAAATCTGGACTATAACAATGAGCTATAGGGACTTAGGGAAAATCTGGACCATAATAAAGGGACAGGCCACTTGGGAGGAATATACGAACATTGTCAGAGCATGCAGGGATGCAACGAGGAAGACTAAGGCCCACTTGGAATTAAATCTGGCAAGGGACATCAAAGACAACAAGGCAATGTATCTTCTACAGATACGATGGCAGCCAAAGGAAGACTCGGGAAAATGTGGGCCCATTGTTGAACAAGGTGGGTGCCCCGGTGCCAGAGGATACAGAGAAAGTAGAGTTACTGAACGCCGCCTTTGCTTCAGTCTTTATTGCTAAGGCAGGCCGTCAGGAATCCCAAACCCTGGAAATAAGAGAAGAGGTCTGGAGAAAGGGAGACTTTCCCTTGGTCAAGGAGGATCAGGTCTAGAGATCATTTAAGCCAACTGAACACCCACAAACCCACGGGCCCCGATGGGATGCACCCACGAGTGCTGAGGGAGCTGGCAGGTATTATTGCTAAGCCACCCTCCATCATCTTTGAAAGGTCGTGGAGAACAGGAGAGGTGCCTGAGGATGGGAGGAAAGCCAATGTCACTCCTGTCTTCAAAAAGGGCAAGAAGGAGGCCCCAGGGAACTATGGCCAGTCAGCCTCACCTCCATCCCTGGAAGTGATGGAGCAGCTCATTCTGGGTGTCATCTCTAAGCAGATGGAGGAAAAGGAGGTTATCAGGAATAGTCAACATACCAGAGCAGTCCCCTTCACCAAGGGGAAGTGATGCTTGACCAA
>NW_009633122.1:54369-55354 GCF_000690535.1 Cariama cristata | reverse complement strand
CCAAGCCTGTAGCGCTGCATGGGGTTGTTCATGACCACTAGCCTAAAGAACCAGGCATAAAAGCAGGATTGGTGACAATCTTCTGCCTGTACTAGCTTGTTGCTATCAAGAAAAGTAGAGTGGCATAGGCTTATAGCTCTCCTTGGACTCAGCATTCAGAAAAAGGGCTACGTGCTCCTTTTTTTTGACTTCTGGTCTTTATTTCAAGTGTCTTAAAAGCATAGATTACTGCCTGAGCCCCGCCATCTGATCATCAGCTAGTGGTGTTGTCTGAGCACCGAAGCTGTGCTTCTCTGACCAGTACACACACCTTCCTCCTCCCGGATCCTCCTGAATCCTCTGCCGCTGCAGAAAGGCTTCTCCCTGCCTCCTAGGCTGATGGGCAGCTGGAGATGAAGATGACCCTTCCTCCAGCCCCAGCAGTACTCTGTTCCTTCCACGGCCAGGCAGAGACAGAGTTCATAAAAATGACCTCTTAACACTGAATTCCTGCCTAAAAAGCTGGAGTGGTCCCCAGACCATAGCTAGATGAGAGATTTAAATACTCCGCATTTCATACAGAGACTATGAGAATGCAGCAGGAAGACAGTATTTAGCACTGCCACTACTAGTTTTGACACAGCTGGTGAAGGAAGTTTATCGCTCTCAAAGATTCAAGGTAAGCCAAAAATAACTCTTTCAGTATAATTTTGCTATTGCAACTTGTATAGTACCAAACCATGACAAAGCAGCAGGGACTTCAGCCACGCACAGCTAACCGCTGCAGACTTCCAATAGACCAACGATAAAACCAAGAAGTCTCTTTCCCCAAGCCGTCGGATATGGTCGGAGATATGAACGACCAACATCCAGACTCAGAGTGAATGTGGTCAGGTCACGGTTACTCGGGACCCACAGACAGACAAGATTCATCTGTTCGTTACGTAGATCCACGTGCTCTCAAGTAAGGGCTCTGAAATTCCAACAGGGACATAAACTCACCATG
>NW_009633122.1:40658-54338 GCF_000690535.1 Cariama cristata | reverse complement strand
AGGAACTCAAGGACGAAGGCATCAGTGGTGGGTGTGATATGCAACAAGACCCTCTCCAATTTCATTCACCTGTATCATTTCAAGAGCTAAAATATTAATGATACTTAAGCATCCAATACATAATGCAAGTATATAGGTGCCCAGGTTTATCTTTCAACCCTCCAGGGTCTTTGGCAACTACCAGTACGAAGTACCATCACACCAGCTGCAGTGGACTCTTCTAACTCGGAGGTAACACAAAAGTAAGTACCGACACATCCACGTTGGGAGGTATACCGATAGATTATTCCGGGATAGTCAGGCCATTTACAAGGCAGCCTGCGAGCAATAAACTCTGGCATGCGTACCAGCCTGGCTATGCATCCCAGCTGTGGACATATGATCACCTCTTCCAGAAGGCACAAACTCACTGCCTTTGAACTGGAAAGATTTTTTTTCACACTTGTCCAGAAGCACTCTTGTGTTTGCAGGAGTGTGAGCGCCTGCTTGGAAGATTTTATTCACTCCAAGATGAGGATGCAACCTCATGTGCTGAAAGGAGGGGTGGAGGGCATTAACCCAGGAATTTCCTTGAAAAGACACACTATGGGTTCCACCTTCTCCAGCTTTGCCTTCGGTTATGTCACCAGCTGGTTGCTTTCGAGCTTCCAGCCTCGCACGCTGCGCTGGTCCCTGGGGCTCTGCCTGTGCACTATTTACCAGCACACCTACGCTGACTGTTCTGACTACATCTCCCTGGAGCAGGGCTAGCACCAGAGCAGCATGCAGAGGACAGGCGCGTTCCCCAGTACTAACCATTTTATGTGGGTCTCAAAATTAAATGTGAACAATGTTGGTGAAAATACTTTCAGCAACAAGAAAAACACGCTTTTTTCTAACATCACACCATATATGCTTGCTTTTCTTGCACTTAAATACCAAGGCTTACACCTAGACTTGAGAGTTTTGAACCTTGCACTTTGTAAATAGATGAGTATGCCATAAAACAGCACGCTGCTTGCTGAAACAGTGAACATTGCTGGCACACAGGGATTTGCCTAGATCTCGCTCTGAGAAATTTAACGTTTGTTTCAGTAGCAGAGAATTTACTCAAAACAGAGAGCAATCTAGTGATGGAGGTATTTCACCTGGCCTCTGGGGCTTGGTCCCAGATCTCCAGCTGGGGCTGGAGGACAAGGACCATGGAGGCAGGTGTCTCCTTGTCCCGGCCATGCCACTCCTGAACTGGTCTCGGAAGCGAGAACGCACGCTCGGCTACGTCAGGACCTTCTGCGCATCCCTCTGAAACAGCCAGTGCTGCTACAAGCAACAGCAAGACCAGACCCAGCAAAGTCATTCCTCTACCGACAAGGCTCTAAACATTACCTAATAGTTATTTTTTAGCATCTCTTTTATTACTGCATTTGTAAACTTGACCTTGAATTTCCTCTCTGAAATCAATAAATATCACTGACCTTCCTTGTATTTAGCAACACATATATGTATAGAAAAAAAGTATTTCCCTGACTCATCCTCTGGAGAAATTCCCACAGTACTGAACTTCTTGACGAGGGACTGATTTTTCATTTCTAAAAGCAGAAGTTTTTACTGCTTCGTGGTATTTCAGTACATTGGAAGAGGACTAAACCACCAATGAGCATTTCGGAAACTGGTTTATTTAGACATTTCATATTTTCCTTCACCGTGGTAGCTTTGGGACTGTCACGAGTAATCCAGCAGCATTTAAGAACTCTCTACACCTGCAAAGTTGTAATCCACTGACGTACAAGAAGAGATCACATCTTTAGAAGCCAACAAACTTCTAATGAATGATGACATGTAATTGACTCGTGGACTCCAAGTTTGTCTCTTGGCTGGATTAATCCTTCTGACAGTCTCTCACAATACCGCTAAGTAATGCTTAGAGTTAAGCGTAATTTCTCCTATTCAGGGTGCATTTGCATGCATACCTGTGATTTTTCACGGAGATGCAAGGAGCGCATCTACTTCTGCATCTCTTTAAAATGTCTGAAGCCTCCAACCCAAAACTCGCATCATCCAGGCATATCCAGAATGTCTATGTCACAAACTGTACTTACTGTAGTGTATTTTCCCAGCTGGCAGAGCGAGGGGAAGGTTTCCTGGTGAGCTTTTCGGATCTTCTCAGTGAGATCATCCAACTCTGCTGTCATTTCATAGTTTTCTGTGGACTCCTGCTTTGAAGGTTCCTTCTTCTTTTTGTTCCTATCATTTCTGACAGCTATAGAAAAAGCAGAGACACAGATCACAGGTGGTTACTCAGATCACCCCACGTTGCTTTTGCTGCTCCGCTTCAAAACACTGCGAAATGCTTTTATTTTAAACAAATTCTTTTAAGTGGAGATTAAAATGTTAGGTACACAGAGAATACTAACACAAGCTTAATTACTTAACTGTAAGAATTAAATTTAATGGGTAATGATGAAACCAAACTTCCATAGGTGCTTGCTGTGGACATGTCACCACACTCCCATAGTATCTACCTTCTGAGAAAGTTTACTGCAACTTCACACGCACTGTAAGGGTTGCGGTAACTTTGTGAGGTGGGATTTTTTCATTGTATCATTACAGCTGTGCATGGTGAATGGTGACGTCCTCTGCAGTGACACAGTCGGTATTTTAGTGGATGCGAACAACACCAAAAAAAAGGACAGCAACTGTGTCTCTTCTTAAATTTCTCAGTATGGAAGATAACAAACTCCTTACGAATACAAACTCCACCAAGGAAAAGTTATATAAAGAGAAAGCTAAATGTGAAAACAGTAAATGAAAGAAGATGAAACACATTAAACTCAAGATCTGAAGATCAAAGGAGAAGCACACACACTTGAAAGGGTAAAAATGGCAGTGAAGCTATCTAAAGTTGCTTGCCATATGCTCCTGCACTCAGTTCAGCCTTCTACCTTCCCCCGGCCATGGGGGATTACTGGAAATATGCATTGTGCGGCACTCGTGCTGTAATTGATTTCCCACATATTTGTGTTTTGTAAGAAAATATGACAGCTGCTCCATCACCGTGCTACTCTTTGTTCTTTTAATGAAAATGGCTTCATTTTACAAAACGTGCCCAGGAGATAAGTCTATGTCCGCAGTATTGCCAGTACTTGTGAATTTTATCAAGAGGCCTGTTGTTAGCTAAAGCTAAGACCTTAAGTGTAACCACATGCATAAAGCTTTACAACAAAGCCAAGCAAAATCAATCCCTCTCCCCAAAGACTCCATGTCAATATTAAACACCCTGAAGACTAAACATTATTGGGCAAATAAAACCAATCCTAACAATCACTCATGTTCAAAACCTCACGGTATTTAAAACAAGGCCCTAAACTCTGAGGGTGCGGCTGGTGGGTCTGGCACACGTGAGGACAACCGGGGATTTTGGATAGCCGCAGATCTGCCAATTCTTATTCGTACCGTACCACCCCTGAAAGAGCATCTATCTGTGCTGTAGGGAGGGAAGAACAGCAAAATGGGTGGACGCCCAGAGCCACCTCCATGCGAGCTCTTTTCCCCTGTGGGTTCCCCAGGCCCATCTCCACATCTTCTGTGGTTGTTTCATACACTCCTGTCAACCGCAAATGATCACAAAGAGCAGAAAAATGGTGAACGTTTCAGGAGGAAGAAGGGGTGTTGATCCAGTCTCACCTACAGTATCTGCTCAAGAACAAATGACACACAGTTGGATTAATTTTCCTCTGGGTGTCCTTTCTGAGCGAAAATTAAGAGTGACATGGGAAAATGGTGGGGTGGGAAAGCAGCAGAGTCAGAGGCATCTACAGAAATGACATAATACGTGTAACAAAAACCAAGGGGTAGATACAGTGAGTATCGTTGCTTCTTCACGATGCCATTAGGCGCATACTCTACCTGATGAACGGCTCTGGTCTTCCCACTAAAGGTTTGACTTTGCAACTGAGAGAACTCTGACTCTGATCCAGCAGATACTTTAAGGACAAACTTGATTTTAACTGTGTGAACAGACCCACGCTGAAGTCAGTTATGTGCTTTGCTGGATCACAGCTGGGACGCTGAGCACCCCACCAGATTAAAGCCTACCCTCGAACACCATCAGTTCTGGTGTCTGGAGTAACACAGACTCAAAGGAGGCCAGGAAGCGTGGACCTTCTTGTGAAGGTTCAATGCTACCAGTGTAGTCAGGTTTAGGGGGGGTGGGTTGTATCCCCCTGCTTCCTTTTACAAATATTCCCCTAAAGTCAATGCCCCGATTTGTTTGCTGGACCCCAGAGCAGAGCACATGCATGGTTTCTTGCACTGAAAAAACATCCAGGATCGAGACGTACATCTCGAGTGCTCCAAAGGGCCACTGCACTTCAGAAGTAAATCCTAATCACTGCTGTACTTGGGAGATAAAAGAGCTCCTTAGAAAATTATGTAAACTCCTACACAACCACAAAGAGCAATAAGCCTTTGTAATAAAGCCCCATTTACTTATAGCTCTACGAGGTGATTGACAAATTTGCCAAACAGGCGGCCTCAGCAACTACTTAACTGAATAGCTTTGAACTCCTTGTGGAAGACAAACACGTTATTTAGGCCAGGCTTAGGAGCAGCTGCCAAGAGGTCCCAGAGACCAGGAGACAAGGCCGGCAGGAACCATGCCACGCTGCCGTGGTACCCTGGCACAGGTCCCTCTGCAGCTGTACCTGAAGTCCCTTCCCCTCCAAAGACCACCACGGGGACGGCTGCCAGTCAATCCACATCACCAAATTCGCCCAGTTCTGTCCTCTTTCTTTTTGGGCGCAAATCACTAAAGGATAGGAAGAGGAGAATTATCACATCCTGAAAACTAAGAACAGTTTTTATTCATCGTTACCTTTTTTCTACAATTCTGATAGCCTTTATAATAATGATAAAACCTGAATAACATTTATCTTCTTGCTTTATGTATACATTTTATATTTCCTACATTTGTCTTCACTAAGACTGCATCAGGCACGGTGGTGTTTCTATATTCCCTGGAAGATAACACAATAAAATGCTGACATATAACACCCAGGCTCCAAAAATATAAAGAATTTCAATAACGTTGAACTATTACACAGATTCAACTACAACTATAATTCAACGCAAAAAAGAAGAGAGAAAAAGATTAAGACAACACTATGTTTAAAAGAGTTAAATAAAAACATATAAACACACACATTTACCCAGTAAATTTAAAAGCCATCACTGCTCTGGGAACAGGAACTGCCAGACCGCATGTGGGAAGGGTTTTGGATTACAGCTTATGCTTATATTACATAAATCACACCTTTTTGTATCTTGATCTTTACATGCATACGATCACATCAATCCCCGATGCAATTGCACTGCCTTTTAATGATGATACGCCAGTGATGAATCTGTGTCACGGTTAATGCCGCCATAGAAAACTCAGGTTATGAATTTCATTACTTCTGCACTCAATTCTGACTCGGTGGCTGTGTTATTTAGGAGCTCCCGACAGGGGACAGTATGGAAGCTCTCTGGCCCTGTGAGAAACACTGGAAGTTAAAAAAAAAACCTAAGAAAACAACTAAGGTAGCGCTGTGGGGAAAGAGAATGAAAAAAGGTGTGTATCTTGATACGTGAGGAAGCCATGTCTCGGCGCTGCTCGGACGGCTGAGCGACGCACGCCCACGCCCGAGCACGTCCGCTCCGATCCATCTTCCCGTGACAGCCTCCCTGTCCCCTCGACACACACGCCAGGACTCGCACTTCCACACCCAGAAACCTCCAGGCAGCCGTGGCAGGGTTCGTAAGCTGGCGAAGGCACTTTCTGTTGCCTTAGCTTTAAGGACCAGCCCCTGCCCTCAAAAATTCATCCCCCTAACCTGACGGGAGAGGGGCTGAGCACCATCTCTTGTCCCATCCAGTCTGTTCTCCTCACCCCAGGTTTGCCACTGTTTTCCTTAGCCTCAGATACATTTTCCCTCTTCTGCTGGAAGCGATGGGCAGGGCACAAAAGCTGTAGGAGAGGAGGATGCATTTTTCAAGAAAAGCAGGGCCTGCTGCAGACGAAACTAAGTATAGGAACGACGCAAACGGCTTCTCTCGGAGGACTCCGGAGCTCTCATTTAGCAACCACGCAGCAATTCTCCTGCTTGAGCAGGATCATTTCAAGCATGTCGTAATGCTGGGAATTGTCCAGTCTGAAACGCAAGCCCCTCAGGTCCACCAAACTTAGTCACCGCTTGGCCTAAGAAGAGTCTGGGATCCAGCCCAAGAGATTCAGGCAGTTTCTAGATAATCAGGTAAAATTACGGAATAGCCAGTGTTTGTACTCCCTGTTGTCAGAGTCGGTACAAACATGTCCAGGTGAGAAGAACCTGCAGCTTGCAACACATTTTTTCCAATTACTTGCATAACCCGTGCTGCCCCAGCTGCCCAGAAGACAGTTAGACAGCACCTTTCATCTATTATAATGATTCATCAGCTATAAATTCATGACTTGAAACACTATCATTGCAGTTTTGCCTCTCAGAGATCCCCATGACCTTTGAAGAGCTCTGTGTGCTAGTTAACTGGTTTTGTTCCTGTAGCAACAACTACTAGCGCTTCCAGTCAGTTCACATTCCTGTAAAACCACACTTCTCTTGTCCCTAAATATTTTGGAAGTTACTCGTTAGGCTAACAAATCTCAAAAGCACCATAAAGCACACAGAGCGAGTCAGTAATCGCCCAGCTCTGGGCACAAGGTAGGTTTTCAAAAAGACTCCTTTTGTTTGCGAATGTGGACGAGAAGAGAAATTGGAGGTGAGGCGAGGCAAGACCACCGCAGACCTGCCAACTCTGCCCTCCCGGCAAAGGTTCGCTCTCCCACGCCTCGGCATCCATCCACCCCTTGGCAGCCCGGGCTCAGTGCCGCACCCAGGGTGTCCAGGAGCACCGAGCTGCTTGCTAGGGTGGAAACCCGCAAGTCTTGCACAGTTCCTTTACATTCTGACTTCTCCAATTCCAGCTGCTACAAACTTCTGACTCTGGCAGAAGTTAGCAGCTGTAGACAATTTCAGTCAAATTTGAAAAACGCTTACCTATTACCACTGCCAAATTGGATCCATCAGGATAAATGCCCCACGCGTACCATGCGTCACCCTTCTCCCCATCGCCCTTCAATCAACTGTGCTCATGGTAACGTAAGGACGTGTTTCACAATCATCAACTTGGAAAAACCTCAAACCAAAGGAGACTTAGCACTCCCAACGGTGCTGCTGAACTCGGCTCTCCGACCCCACAGACAAATCCAGCACCCAGCTGCACATCACACGCGGCTCTCGGGAGCTGCTGAAAGCAGGCACAGAGATGAGGGACCTCAAGGAGGTTGATTTTCCCGGCTCCAATATAAGGAGCAAAATAACCATCTTGAAAGCAACACAATCAGGCTTGACAAACTGTGCGCCGTCAATTCAGAATGGTAAGACTCCTGTTCACGTTTTAACAGTAACGCAATTGCAAGCCAAACACAGCATTAAAATATGCAGAACACCAGGTAGTTATACGTAGATTGGCTTTCCTAGGTCGTGATTTCCAGATGAAATAACGCTTTCTTTCAGGCAAAACTGCTCAGTCTTTAAAAAGAACAGGAAACTATCTTAAAACAAATTCCCATGCCAAAATTGAGTTTTCACATATGGGGAATGATTGGAGGCAAAGCACGTTTCAAGTACAAAACTCTTGTTTCTAATGCACGAAGCCAATACCAAGTACAGAGTCATGTAAGGGGCTTCAAGTACAGAGCCAACCCACCTCGAAATCTGCATACTTTGTAGCTGATTCCGAGAAATCAACTGTATCAGCTGTTGGGTACAATTGCCACAAGAAAACATCTCAAATTAAGTGAGATAGTATCTCTCTACAGACACGTATCAAAATTAACAAGGAGCACAGAGAAACAATCATGGAAGAAATTTCATAAGCACCTGGCACGCTATCATTTTTCCCCAGGCACAGAGAGAGCACATATATTACCAAATTCAAGCCCGCCCCAGTTTCCTATTGAGAAATAGCGTTCAGCTATGGCAAACGCGACCCGGCCAACGCTCCAGCAACCTCAGTTCAACAACGGGGGAAAACACCACAAATCCAGAGGACGTCGTCCTGTCGGCTGCCTTCACGTACGCTGGCTCTCCCAGCCACTGCGTATATTTTTTTTTTTTAAACACGGAGGTGAATCTGAACTCTGCCTTGCAGCTTTGTATTATTCATTACGTAATTGCTATGTTTTATTAGAAATATGATCTATTATAACCTTGAATATGGTAACTTAAATGACATTGAAAATTAGATTATTCTGATTATTAGAGAAGTGAGAAAGGCACTAAACATTTGTAAGGCTGATAATCAATCAGTGTATCCATTTGAGTGCAATAAAAATCAATCAGGAGTTAGTGCGTTTAAATCTAATTTTTTAAGCATGACATTTTCTTCAGAGTTTCTTTTTTAAATGTCACCCTCTTCTACAACAGTGATTGATTCTATCCCCAGGGACAGTTAACTCCAACTGTTTTATTCATTACACCGAGCTCTTATACCCACAGTCCTTTCTAAATATCAAATTAATGACAACAATAATATTTTCATCAAAATGTGAAATTCAGAAATACACATTCACGGAATCATAACAGCAAGAAGCACGATAGTACATTTAAATCAGTTCATATACTGGGGACCTTTTAACTAACAAGCAGTGTATTTTAACGCAGAAAACGGCGGAATTCTGTGTCACTCCAGTTCTCTGTTTTTCCCCCCATAAAAGAGAAGGCCAAGGATTTGCTTGTTTAAAACATAATTCATTTAGAAATGTTTCAGTACTGAACAATGAATCACTAGCTATAGGGAGTCCGTGAGTAATTACCTATGCCTCCAAAATAACCTTATTAGGCTATTGTAAGTATAGGGGAGACCTTTGATACCTATAGCCTAAGGGCCTCTATTTTCCATTCGCGCACAGGGGATTTATATGGTTATATCCTATTATAACCGACGAAAGCAACACATCTCCCATTTATGTATGAGGATAACTGCGGGGTTAATATATCAAGAACTGAGTTATAAGAACAGGTTTCATTATATGAATGAATGATACAAATGGATGCTCTACAGCTTCATTTAACTGGCCCGAAACTTGATCTGTGGTTTCAAGGATTCCATCAGCCTGAAAATTTTATTTTTGACATGAAATTTGGCACCTGCTATTGTCACATCCCTGAAATATTAGTAGATGGAATGAGCAAAAAAGGAGTTTTCTAGTCCCCTGAAGAAAAACAATACTAACTGAACTCAGATGTAGGACCAAAACTGGAAAGCTGTGAAAAATACCCTTTGAAGACAGCTGAAAGGTATGGCTTTGGTATTCTTTTTTTTTTTTTAAGATTTATTTTAAATGATTATTTTTATTATTACACTTTACTATCATTTAAGAGAAAAGATTTTTTCCTCTTTTTTTTTTTTTTAAGACATCCAGAAGCAAAACTAGCAGCTACCGTACTTTGGATATCGAGAACTGCCAATCCAAGACCCAAAACAGCTGCCAAAGGGAAGAAAAATGGTTCTAAAGGGTAGGTTTGGCTTGAACGTTGCAGAAGGCTCCATAAAGTGCTTCAGCAGGCTAACACCCAAAAGCCCATAAACTCCTTCCAAGTGTATGAATATACCACTAATGCCTACCTTTACATTGACTATAGTATTTCTGGACTGGTTCAAGTTCTGCACAACATGCCAAACAATTAACAACTGCCCAAAGAATAAAAATCAGGACTCCAGAAATACAAATGAAAACGCCCCCCCCCAACCCCGAAAACAGGTCCTAAGAACAAACGAGATGTCGAGAAGTTGCAAAACCTGAAAGACAGCAAACATGTGGAACAAAACGAGAAGAAAACATGTTTTGCAGCAGGTGGGTGTGGGCAGGCAGAAGAGATGGCAGTCAGAGCCAGGACATAGAGGGCACAGTATCCGTACCAGGGGCTGAAACAAAAGCAGACTCCTTGGTTTCCCTTACCATCTCCCTACGTATTGCCATCAAAGTAGGTGGATAGGCACAATTATACGTTTAATGATAAACTGTTTAAGCAGCATTTGCCTTGCGATTTCCATTTTCAATGTGCTTTAATATCACATCAACTAATTGCCAGTGTGAAACAGGATAATATGCATACTCTCAGCAGCTGACGCTTAAAGAGCTACTGAAGGTTGTTAGCATTAACAACTGCAGGCAGAATAAATCACCAATATTTCCCATGAAGGCCTACCAACATTTCTGCAATGGAAATAGCTAGCCACACCAATGACTAAGACCAAATTGACTCGCTGATATGTTTCCATCTGTATTTCACATAGGCATCACCTCAAGTTACTTCATATAGCCAGAAATTCCCATCTGTGAGATGGAGCATCTCCACAGGCAAGTCCCACAATGTCCCCGTGCATCTTGCACTGCTGCTCAATTAATCTACACATCTGTCGTTCCCTCCTTGCTCGCGCCCTGCCCCAACTCTCTCAGTATTCTGCATGAAATCAGTCACTTCCTTACTCTAAATGTAAAACTCGCCATTTTTATTAAGATCTACCACGCCACCTGCAATAGCTTTGCAGAGTAATCGCATCACCCGGTGGGTATTGCCAGTCACCCCTTCCCCTGCTTCGGGCAGGAATGGGAAGGAGCTTTGGGAATCAATCACTCCATCAGGAGAGGTTTCCCAAACTCACAGGGCTTCTGTGGGTAACCCCACCGTGAAGTGCCAGCCTATGGCAGAATCCCCATGAAACTAAAGCCCTCAGGAAAACAAAATATTGTGCTTACTATCTACTGTTTCGGCTGCCAAAACCCCAGTGGATTTACTAGCAACTTCTGTGGCAGTCTAGATAAAATTCTGCATACAGCTGGTTAAACCGAAATACTCCGGGGAAGGGGAGGACAGCTTTTCTGGAACTGCAGTGTCTTAACACATTAGTTAAAAATGTACAAGACCACAAACGCACTGCGATTATTTGTTCTCCTCCTTACAGCTGAAGTGACCAAGTGCATATACAGCACTTGAAAAACACTTTTCGGCTTGAAATTAAATTTCTATTAAGCTATAGTACACTTGTTTTACCATAGGCTGAACAAAGAAAAAAAATCCTTAAATTTCAAACTCTGAACTTTCAGTCAGAAATCACTAAGAGGCCATTAAATCTGTCTCATCCGATTTCAGCTGTTCAAGTGCCCTTTCGAGCTACCTTCTCAAAGCAACTGCCCTTTTGAGCTACCATCTTGAAGCCTGGTATACTAAACTCTTTCTGGATAAGTGATTACAGGCAAAAATATCCTGAACCTGACCTTTCTCTCCAGGGTCATCAAAAGGTAAATCAGTCTACTCATCTACAGATACTACATTAATTTCTCTTTGGAGACAGTCATGGTAGTACGATGCCTCGCAACCGGGAGAAGCCAGGGTTATCCAAAATCATCAGTTCAATTTGTCGGGCATTATCCAGGATGGCTGATGGCCAGGGAAGTGCACGGCTGTAAACGAAGACTCGACACCGTGCTCCATTCCTGCCCGCTGCCTGGTCTGACCGTAGCACTTCGTAGACTTCAACCTGCTGTGGCTATTTTATTTCTCATCCTAACACGCACAGAGGAAAAAAACATGACTTGCTTTTTACTTAACTGGAAAGCTACCTACCATGCCAAGTTGCAACCTCTTTCCCGACAGTACCATTGACGGACTCCTTCAGCAAAACAACTTTCCACAATAAGCACATTCACTCAATGTAATGAATGAGTCTCAGCTACGGGACAAATTCTGATTACACATGATAAAACTGACTTTGCAGGACAGCAAATGGAAAGGCCACAAAAACAAGGAGGTGAGCTGGAAGACCCCTTCCCTTTGCTCACACGCGACCGCTCAGTACCCGGGGCAATGGCTCCCCAGAAGGAAGAGCAGAAGTTCAGGAGCAATACCAAGACGGTGTGCTACCTGCACGTCTCCCTTTTATGATGGCTGGTTTCACACACAGAATGCAGTTTGGCTCTCCCCAAACAGGGTTCAATACGTTATTTACCAGAATTAAAAATAACAGGCCCAACTTATCACCACTGCTGGTTTTGTCTTGCAGTGGTGCTCCTCCACTGATTGCAGGAGTCCTATTAGTGTAAAACTACAGTAGCATAGTGGGAGATCAGGTCTAATATCTGTATCTGCAGATGGATAACACCACATTCATACCTAGGTTTCATTTCTTTGTTTTGCCCCCAAGGCTAAATTTCACATTTGTACCTCCTGGTGCCTTGTGCAATTGTGTAAAGGTGCATCTAGCGAGAGAGCTGCCAACTGCCAACACATCTGAAGAGGCTTGCGTGCGCCGTGTACTTCATCAAGTACAAAGAACACATTGCCTCCCGCAACTGTAAATTGAGCTCATGAAGGCAGAGGAACAGTTGTTGCCGGCGTGTTTTAAGAAAGGGAGCTATAGTCTTGAATCGCAGCGTTAGCCTGCGTTACAGCCTCGGCAGCTTGCAGCCCTGGCCTCCCACTAGGCCAGGGATAATAAAAGCAAAGAAATAGCTCAGCTACTATTTACCTATTCCTCTGAAGCTAACGTGGAAAACACACCACTATGAACTTACACAAACTCCTTCCTAAGCACAAAGGCTTGCTGATACTCCTCCTACTAAAAAAAAATAATAAATTAAGATCAGGAGGTAATTTCCATCTCTCAAGGTGCCAGGGTTGGTCCCCAAAGTGGTGGGCAGGGGGGACACGGAGTGGGCAGCTCCACAGCCACGCTCAGCTTCCCTGCCCAGGCTCCCCTCCCAGCCCGCCGGGCTGCCCCCGAACGACCTGCTCCATCAGAAGAGGCAGCCCGGGAGCAAGAGAAGGGAAGAACTGAATTACTTAACCAGGTGGACCTAAAAGCACCGGAAGATCAGCCAAAAACTTTTCTGTTTCAGCCTCACATCAATGTGTGGTCCAACGCAGCTGGTGGGCATGCCTATGCATCTGCCCATGGGCTTGGTCTGCAGCTGGGTCAGATGTTTTAATTAACAATGCCTGTCATTAAAACTCTTTTGTCATAGTACTAAAAGAAAGGTTTCATCAAACGGTAAAATAACATGCTCAAACAAACAATACTACTGCATCTCACTGCATTTTAGCGTGTTGTTTACTTCTTCTCCCTTCCCAAAAGCTGAGCAATCAGAACAAACAATCTGCAAATCTGTTGGTGGGGTACTTTTTTTTTTTTTTTTTTAAGATTACATTGTCCTTTTTTTCCACAAACTGTAACCTAAGAAGAAAGAAAGGAGTGAGGTCAGGGGACTTCTTTTTCTTTCCATATGCAGGATTTCGTGAAGACCAAGCCAAACCATCCAGCAGGCTCAGGGAGCGCTGGGCTGGCAACATCACCGAGTTCCCATAAAAGCCCTGATGAAGCTGGCTGCTGACACAGATAAACAACTTTATTCAACTTTCAGCTTTAGCATCTCATCTCCCACCCTGAAACACTAACCCCAGCAAGCTGAAGCACTTGAAATGCCTCTGTCTCCCAGGTTTTTCTTCAGGCAGGTTGTCTCTTTCGGCCTGGGCATGGCATTAACTCGGTGCTGAGGCTCAGCAGGACTTAACCTGCAGCAGCTGAAGCCCCAACTCACGCCCGGGATCGCAGCAGGCTTTA
>NW_009633122.1:35607-40639 GCF_000690535.1 Cariama cristata | reverse complement strand
AAGTGCCTGGGAGACAAAGGCTGTTGCTTGTGTGTTTTAATAAATACTGCTCCATCCATAATTCACACGCAGAAATACTGCTTTTCATCTATTAATGGAGGCTCTCTGGACATCTGTACTCCTGCTTTATGTAGCAGCAGAAGCATCATGGCATTACGGGGTCGAATTCCCTTAACACACCTGCAGCAACCTCAGCTGTTTCAGCACTCACGTTATGACATGAATCACTCCACAAGCCTGCACCTAATTATCAGACTGTCTATTTTGATATATTTTATCTTTTATGTACAATGCCAAAGAAGTTCTTTAAAATGTGTTCCAACTACTCTTTCATTAAAAAAAAATAAAATTGCTTTCTTGTCTGGGACTTAAGTTCTGAAATAGCAGGAGTAAGCGGACCAGATTATTTAAAAATAAGGCATGCTAGTAACTACAGGACTGGCTTAAAGAGCTTAATTCTGCCAGACAGGGTCAAGCAGCATCAAATCCTGATTTCTCCATAAGATCTTTTAAATATCCCCAGTAAAGCCAGCACATAACCTTTTTACATTAAGTGCTTTCACAGTACACCAGACCAGCCTGACGTAGTAATCGTACAAGGAGCAAAGCAGACAGACACTTGTTTCCAGGAAACAGCAAGATACTAAAAAAAGCAGCCTTTTTATTGCTGATTTGAAATCAAAGTGATTACTGAGGCCTCTGCAACTTCCAGCACAAGACTTACTGCACACAAGGGAGTTCATTCTGAGAAGGCAAACAGGCAGCAGGTCACCACAGAGTTAACTCAATAAAATAATAATTTCTACTTGGATAAACTGACCTAGTTTTCCCAGACTTCTCTATGAAAACAAAGGATGCAACTTGGACATGAGATGACGTCTGAAAGGGAAGCCAAGGGCTGGGCAAGGAGTGTGAATTCAACACACAGCTGGTCCTTAACTAAATGAGGGTGGTGGTCTGCAGTTGACATTACAAATGACTAGCCAGCGTACGACTAACTGGCATTACCAGTGGTTTCTACCTCCATCTTATCTCACTGATGTCGATGACAAACCTTCACGTCCTTCAACAGTGTAGGACTGGGCCCTGAACTCATCATACACAGGTTCAGGTACCTCCTTCCAGCTAGGACATTCTTCTCCAAGACAAGTGGCAAGTACCTGATGCAAGACGCACTTACAGAAGGCTTTTTAAGAGGTCTTCAGGATACTGTTCCTGGGCTACAATCCCCATGAGAAGCACTGGCTGCAAGCTCGGATTTCCAAAAGCAGAAAGCTTCATTCAGTTCCTGAAAGAGACCATGAACATCCACCTCCCCAGCCAGCTGCAGGACCGCCCTAGAGCCTCAGGCTGCAACGGCAGACACAGCGCAGGGAAGTCTGCCAGGGCCTGGGATGCACAGCATGGAGGGCAGGAACCGACAAGGATCCTTCCCAGACCCCCTCATAACTCATCTCAAGATTTTGCAAATCTGAATGCAACACGATGCTGACGACTCTGTATTTTGGGATTCAACTCGGCGTTGTTTTTCAGCGAAGCTCTGTTGTGCTGGAACACCTCCAACCAGCTCAAGTTAAACAATTTGCCCAGAGAAAATGTTCAATGAAGGGGAAACATAAAAGTATGCACAGAAAGAGGCCTGACTCCCCCTCTTTTCTAATCCATCACACAGCATTAGAGATTAAATACTCATTAAAAATATATATAATAAACTGTTAAGACAGGATATCTGGTGATTCCTCTTAATTGCCTTATTCTTCCCACACCCTGGTTTCTAGGGAGTATTTTTAAATGTTCCTCCTCCATTACTGCAAGACCTATTTACCATAGGGTTATCTCACCACCTCGTTCCTCCAGCCAGGAAAGAAGACCCCAAAACTCATGGGGCTTAATACTGCGTACCCTGTGGGAAGCAGCTGATGCGTCCGTATGGTTTTAGATACGTTCACGCCTTGCCATGCTTCAATTCTAGTAGGAAAAATGTTCCTAATAAACATGTGAAATAGCCGTAACTGACTTAGAAAACAACAGGAAAAGTTGCCAAGAAAAGGCTTTGACTCTTTCTTTAGGACAAGCAGGATTTAAGCCTTCTGCAGAATTAAAGGAATAAAGTATTTCTGCTTATTCTCTTCTATCCCTGTGTACTTTTCACTTTGTTATGAGAGAGGGTTGAACATAATGGGGTTTCTTTTTCTTAATAACAACTATCCTCTTGCCTTTATTTGTTCTCTTTTTTAATTATTTGCACTCCTTTTCAATTTATAATTATTTTCTGGATGCTCTGATTTAGTAGCAGCATTCACCTGAAGAGGCATCCGAAGTGGGGGGGGGAGGAAATGCATTCAGGTTCTCTTCCAAATTACAGCAAGGGGCAAATCAACCATTCTTCTTGAAGAAAAATGCTATTAAAAGGCTCTCATGAACTAACAGTTCAAAGGCTCTCATGAACTAACAGTTTTCCATGTGCCTTGTTACAGGGGTCTGGACCATAGGGGTTTGACAGTTGAGCTCCTCGAAGGGATAGCCAGACGGCATGGCACTGTACAACATGGACTATGAGACCATACACACACTGAGCTCTGGACTTCCACACCCATCTTCAGGAGACATCTAATTTGAAACACAAGAAGCCTGGCTTGCTCCCTGCCCAACAGAGGCAGACCAACGTTGTCAGAGAGCAACTCAAGCTTCACTAAATCTAAGGCTCCACCTTCCAGTATCAACAGTTCTTCTGTATCAGAAAAACCTCACCATGATCAAATTTCAGAAGTGACATTTTTTTTGAATAGCTCTTCCCTGTTGTCTCTCCGCTAGAATCAAAACAAACCCTGTCACGGGTCACCTAGAAGCAGCACTATGGCAAGAAAAACAGGGGGAAGAGAGTCCTTCTATGTAAGGAGCAGCTCAGACAGCTACGGTGCAGTCAGGGATGCTGAATACGCAAGGTGCAGCAGCTCGTCACGTAATTCATGACATTCATTTACTGCTAATTTGTCTTCCTCTTCTACTGATGCCCGTAGGTTACAAAATGGCTAAAACCTGTGCGATGCCAATTTCAGTCTTCCTGAGATCTAGAAAAAAAACTCTTATGTATCAGCCAGAATAAACATCTTGTACTTAATTTTTAAAGTGATAAAAAATAAATTCCTATCTTTACTCTGCCACTAGGACATCCTCTAAAAGTATGCAACATATGAAAGCAAGTAAAAGTACTAGGCTTTGTAAAAGCACACGCAACTTGTGGATTCTTTGAAATGTAATATTACTCCCCATAAACTCCCGCAATTCCTGGTAATTTCCATTTTTTCTACCTCTTTTACATTGCGTTACTATTTCCATAATGCAAACTGTAATCAGCTAGTTGGGAGTTAAAATCAAAACATGGAAACCAGAACGTTTTTTTCAGGAGAGATGGAAAGAAGTAAAGGATTCACAGCAGAACCCATTGCATGAGGGCTGACTGACAGCGGGAAACCTGCTAACGATGGAAATAGGAGGAAACAGAGCAGGTGAAAACAATGTCTCTGGATCGACCGGCGAGTCAAGGAACGATGACCTCTCCCGCTCCTTCAACCGCGCGGTGGTCTCTTCACCAAACCTGTCTGTTGCTGCCAAGGGAGTAAAGCACATCTCTCTGCCAGAGAGGCAGGAACCTGGTACCCCTGAGCCATCTGGGCAATTGCACCCGTGCCCACCACCACAGGAGAGAACGCGGTGATGCCTGCAGCGTTTTTAAAAAACTTTCCCTTACCTTCCACCATCATTCCATTTAGTATTTCTGTTTGTGATGTTTTAATCCACCCTGGCTGCTACGTTTTCCCATTTAATGTAATGCTTTCTTTTCAGGCTCTCAAGTTTTACGGTAAGAGTTTCCCAGGTTTAAATACACCGAGTTCTGCCTCCCAGACAACACTGATGGTGGAGTATCGACCTACTTAACATGGGAAAAACCAACCCCAAATACAAAATACATGACGCTAGCTGCCAGTAATACTTCTTCCCACAAGTTTAAAGACAAAAGAATGTTTAAAAATATATTGTGTTGAAAATGATACAAATGTAATACGCTTTGTTAGTCTGTCATTTTAAATGGTTTGTAAAGTCCTCCCTCTGAGGATTGGACTTAAATCATTCATTAACTTGAAGCCGATTGCTTTGTCCTGGAAAGGGGGAAGAACATGGATTTCTCAGATGTAACCCAATTTCCTAACAGAAACAAAAACAACCTGATGAAATTCCATTACCAAAACCATCTATCATATCCCAAACAGAAGTGTAAATAAACTAATTGCAAAACGAGGTCCTTCAGCAAAATCTAACTTTATGGGGAGCTTTAAAATTAACATTTCACTCGGTTAAAAGTTTAAAAAAAGAAAGAAAGACAGAAAAGTAGGTCAGCATGTTTCCCCAGCATGTCTTTCTGACTCCATTAAAACCGTCTGTCAGATGACTAACCATGCCTGTAATTCAACTAAAAGCATGTTTGCTTTCTGTTGCACTTTTTTGCCAGGGGAAAGGAAGAATTCCACTTAGCTTTAACTCTGAAATTCAGGTAAATGTCTCCAGAAGTCAGATAATTTCCTCACATTTACTTACCAAATGTGTTTATATTGACAATAAGCAACCGGTTATGGATGCACGGCACCGAGAAACGATCCCACAGCTGATTAAATGCCTATCAGCCGCAGGCACCGCCTGTAGGGCTTTAAGCTATAACTTGTTAAAGTCGGTTTTCAGAGCTGTTGTCTGACTGACAGATTTTTCGTAAGACCTAGATTTAAAAATTAAAGGGCTTTCAGAAACATGTAAGCATGTGAACAAGTACTGAGGTAAGGTGAGATGGGGCAAAACCGTTTCTGTTCACTTTTTTAAAAATTAAAGGGCTTTCAGAAACATGCAAGCATGTGAACAAATACTGAGGTAAGGTGAGACGGGGCAAAACCGTTTCTGTTCACTTAGGGCCAAAGGAAATGAAAAATCCCAACACCTTATGAACTTTCTTTTTCCTTTCATGGTCTTAGCGACTGAGTGT
>NW_009633122.1:17669-35573 GCF_000690535.1 Cariama cristata | reverse complement strand
TATGCCATCTGACTTTAAAAAATCCTGTACACTTTCCCTGCAAACGCTGAAGAACTGGAGATGAACTATTCTGGTGTATTTTAAATTGAGCATGTGATACCAAGGCAAACTAAAAACAAAATCGAGGCTATTTTTAGAGCACAGTCTTAGGGCCAGCATCCCAGCAGGAGGAGCTGCAACGTGTCAGCTGGCTTATCGCAGGCACGGCAATGGAAAACTCCCTCTGCTATAACAATTCATACAGCGGATGAAAGCAAGCCGTAAGAGCCTGACAGCAGCAGAGGGAAATCCGTGGCCCCATCTACTTAGGTAGAGATCTTCCTAAACCCTCTTTGAGAGCTTACTGGTTTCTGAGCGCCTGCTTTCTATCTTCCACACCATCACCACAGGAGTTGCTCTCCACAGAGAGGCCAGCATCAGCTTTGTTTCTTCACTTTCCGCAGAGGCACCTACCCTATGCAAGACCATCTTCAGTAAAGCAACCACCAGGAAAATGAAGAATTAATTTTGCAGATATAAACCACCAGGAAGACGTGCGCGTTCTCACATATGTTCCTTCTAAGGGGAAGGACCAAATACGGGTCTCCTCTGATACCAAGTCCTTCAGGCACATTTGGGTTGCTGCAGCTCAGACTTCCCAGAACTCCTGGGAACAATTTACTGCATTTCTCATGAACCTTGGCTACTGTAGATAACATTTTCAGGTTGGCCTGACAACCAAATAAGCCATGTTTAGCTTCAAGGCCCAGGACACTGGCAATTTGCTCATTCCCAGACTGATATTTATCTCACTGACATTTCTCCATCCTTGAGATTCAACATCCCAAAATAAAAAAAATATTCAAAGGGAGAAAAAAAAGACAGCAGAGAAACCACACAGTGCCAGTATAGAAAGCACAACCTGCATGGTGCAACGGGGATTAGGAGAAAGAGATGCATCAAAGATGTCCTGCGCCCCCAAACAAGAAAATGATCCGAATGAGGAATATGAAGCAGTGAACTGAGTGCATAAAGGAAGAATGGAAGCTCTCAAACAAAGCTTTCGAGGTCATGGGATTGGGGTCTCAGCAGTTATATCTGCATGACCAAGCAAGCGTGGCCTCAGCCCCGTGCTTGCGAGGGCATGGACCAGGCAGGGACAGGCTACCTCCAGATTTCCCATCTGCTCTTACGGCAGCATTGCCCAGCACAGCACCAGGCAGAAATGATAAGCCAGGGTTTTTTTGTCTGATGTGAAAGCAGTTGGGATACTTAACTCCAAAAGAGGCAAAAGCTACCTGCAATGGCAACATGAATGCATACAGCCAGTGTCTTTATATGTACGATCTGGAATAACGCTGTAACTCCCCCACAGACACCCAAAAACAAAAATGGGGGACAAGAAATAACAGGAAAAAGCCACAGAAACAACCAGATCCATGTTAGGAAGCAGCTTTGTAAGAGACACCAGCCCAAAACGCCTTTTACTGGGAAAGTGACTGAAGAAAGCATGTGATGATCCCTAAAACACCCCAAGGGTGTGAAACGAAAAAATGGAAAGTTCTGCCTGTGTCAGTGCCACTAACTGTCCTCACGGAAAAGCCAGACCTCTGGAGGAGGTGGCACCTGGCAGGACCACCCTGGAAACCTGAGCTGCTAGCATCAACAGGCAGGCATCCGCCACTCCATGGGCTCTGATGAAACGTGCACCCCCCAAAAAAGAAAGGGTTCAATCAAGCCTAAGGACTTTGCTAGAGCCACTGAACAGCAACACGTACTTCTCGGGAGTGTGCTGCAGTAGACTGTATGTGCACTACACTTTTCACTGGCTCTAGTTAGCTCCGAGTTTCAGCTATAACGAAAGAAAAGTTACTTGTACAAGGACTCTGTGCCATTCACCTGAATTTCTTCCACAGGACAAGATCGAGAGGCCTTCAGAAAGTCTGCTAATTGACACTTTTTCAGTCCTTAAAGCACATCTCTTTCAGAGCATGGTCAGGTACTGCTGTACAAATGATTAGCATAACAACTTCAGAAGTGTCACAACTTTAAGAAAACACCTTGTTAAGCAAAAACGTAGGAAAGGCATACATTGAGTCACCGAGGACTAGGACTGATGGATGCAGACAAAGGCTGCAGAGAGCACACGAGCCCTGGTAACTTCTGCCAGGATCCGTGTTGTCATAGAGACAGCAGAGAGCGATGAAAAGTTCACCACGGTAGCTATACCTTAGTGAATAAGTCTTAATGTAACTTCCAGCTGAGGACATGTAATCAATCTCTGTATGAGCTTATTGAAGGAACTCCCTTTATGCTTACTCAGTCCTCAAGAGCCCAAACTGAGGGAAAAGCTTTAACATATATATATATTACTACATTTAAAGACAAGCCAAGGCATAGTGCTTCTTTTGAATTGAGGGGGAAGATAACTGTTTCTTTTGAAAAAGAAATGACGTAAAACATGAAAAACTTGATAAAGATCTTCAATCAAATAAACAACAACAACAAAAATGCATGGAAAGAGTAATTCTAGGGCAGCCTGGCAAGACTGGTCACATGCAACGGTGTCTCTGTCTTTCCCAGATACTTCCCCCACAGAGGTGGGCGCAGCCCTGGCATTTCACCGCTGCTCTTCTCCCATCAGGTTCAATCACCTCATTCCCTTTTAGACTGCAAAATACAGGACTTCCCCGGCTCTCTCTCCCCTCTCCGTGCCCTTCTCCCGGCACCTCTCTCCTCGGTGGCATTCAAGCCCTGGTTTATCTTCCTGCAGGGCAGCAGCACCTCCTGACCCTCCCCGAGGTCCCTGCTCCGGGCTCCGTCCCACCATTTGGGAGGTTCGGGATGCTAGAGCCAACAACAAGCAGCGCAGAAACGGTGCCAGGAGTTGTTTATCGGCCGAGGTCTTCAATTCTTAGCTTACACAGTTATGGGTTTTCCACGCAAGAAACAGGAGGAAAAAAAAAAATAAAATTGCAGCACTAGTGTGTTACGGTTTAAAGTTACAGCTACTCGCGTAATGCCTAAAAGACAATGAACAGAAGAAAAAGAGAACCTTAGGACGCTATTCATACTTTTCCCTAACATTTTAGGATATAAAGATCAGACTAATTACCAAACAGTCTCAGGCTGAGCAGGGTTCACCAATCACGCTCTGCTTGAGGAATTAGGAGAGAACTTACTTAGCCGCATCATGAAAGGTGCCAATAAATTGTTCAGCTGGAGAGTTAACATAATATAAAAAAAAAATCATTTTTTATGTTATTTTCTTTAGCAGTTTATTAATTGCTGCCTGAAATACTTTTCTGAAACACAACGAGCTGCAAATGAATTCATGGGCTATTAATCTGCTGTACATGGCACTGGAGGGAAAGCTCATTAGGTGAGTTGATGCAATTACTGCTATTACATAACCATCTTCACAGAACATAGAGTAAATTATGAATAATAACATTCAATCTAAGTTGCTCCTTTAAACATTAAAGCTGGCAAGTGAAAGCCATGCAAAATCAGGGGGAAAGGCTAAAACACAAAAGAGGCAGACCCCAAAAGGAGAAAAGAGAAGCAGATCTGCTTCTCTGAAGACACCGAACTGCTGCGAAAAGCAAGAGATGTTTGTTTAACCATGGGAAACAACGGGCAACAAGTAGAACTCGGTTCTCTACAAAAGAATTTTAATTGTATATAAATAATTTTCAGCCACCCAGCATAACATTTTCTCTGGCAGAGGACAGACTGACACTAGAGCACTGTGGGTTTTGTAGCAGGAAGACCGCTCATGTTGGCTTTGCTCGCATCTTTAAAAAAAAAAAAATCTCCCCATCAGTGATATTGAGCGTTTGGCATTAGCTTTTAAAAGTTCCCAATTTCTCAGCCTGAAAAATAAATACAAGCATTCCTATCTGATCAGCAACTGGAAAAAAAACCAAAACCAAAACCCAATCCAACCTTAATGAACAAAATGAAAAAACTGTGATCGGTATGGCTTGGGCATGGTTCCCCTGCTATCTATATACTTAAGTTCTTAATTTCATTGGTATTTTCACAGTTTACATCTTTCACCTTCAAAGCACTTACAATACAAGGTCTCCCAGCCCCTGTAAAAAGACGCATCATTTTCACCTCTCAAGATAGGAAAGCAAGTCTAATCAGCTTGTAGTGTTTAGAGAGAAGAATGAGTACCAGAACAGAATTCAGGGTTTTGCAATTTCCACTCTGATATTTAGCTCATGCCTCTCGAGAAAGCAAGGCGAGACAGCAGGCAAGGTAACTACGCTGCAATTTTTGAAAAAGCCCCCAGTCACCCTGTGGTATTTAGGCACCTAGTTAAAAATCTAGCCCATAGCAAAGCAGAAACAATTCTTAAATCCAGTGCTTTCTGCTGGCTAAAAAGAATAAAAAAAAGTTCAGTTCTGAGTAAAAGCATCTAAACAAAGATTTCATACATTCTAATTAGTTCACTTTAAAAATGACATCAGTGGAATCTGCATGAACTTCTCAAACGCAGCCACGCAGACCAGCCCTCCACCTAGCCACTCCTTAGAGATGGAACTGAGCTTCACTAAGGAGTCGGAAAGAAAATGCAACAGAAATATAAAATAAAAAAGTCAAACATGACAGTTCTTCAAGTCGATGTTTCCTAGTTGCCAATTTAAACCAGAATTAAAATAAGTAAATCAATTCGTTCTATTGTTCAGCAGCAGAATGTAATCATATGTTCCGAGAAGCATGAACATTTAAATATTATAAGACTTTGAAGTTGTGACAAAGAGTAACATACATTTCTGTGCAAGTTTGGAAAAAAAAAAGGGGGGTCCACAAAAACTGGATTCTCTCCACTTCATGGTAATTCCCCTGCTTTCCCTCCCTTCCTCCTTCCCTCCCTCCAGAGAGGTTAATTGTAAGCAGATTTACAAATCTGAACGTTGCTTCAGTGCACTGAAGCAATCTGGAACAATAATTCTGTGCCTTTATAAACATGATCTTGCTCTGTTCGAGCTCACGGTAGAGGAGGTGTATGTCAGTACGGACGGCTTCTCTGCATCACACCCCGGTACATGGGCTGGGTGTGTGTCTGAGGGGGACCCCAAAGATGATCAAGCATAGCGACCATCCTTGCAGTCTGCAAATTTTATAAAAGAGGATGGAAGTGGAAGTGCTGCTGGGCTAAGCTGAGCAGTTGTGGCAGAAGGAAGTTCCATTTTCTTCACCCTTGTACCCCGCAATAAATCCAGTTTAGGTTTAGGTTTTCTTTAAGGGCAGGCTTCACCTCACAAGCATCCTGCTTGAAAGAGTTCATTATTGTTTGAGAGTTTTGCCCAGCTTCCCCGTGCTCCCTTAATTGCAGGAGGCAGCGCCGTACGCCTGACCCCTCGCCAGCTCCCCAGGACCCAGGTCCGTGCATCCAGGCAACAGCGTGCTTCTTGCTGACACCTGGGGTCAAGCCAAGGATGGTGCTTCAACATCAGCTTAGAGATCACGTAATAGAAGGGCAGAGGTTAGTTTCCTAAGGCTCTCCATCACATAATGAGCCACTGTCAGACGTAGTAGCCTTCTCACTTCAACAGGGGAAAAAAAAAAAAAAAAAAATAAATTCCTGTGTGCTCACCATTTGTCTCAATGTGTTAATTAAAAAAATTAACAGGCTGAAAGGGTAAGAAGGATAGAAATGGTTCGGAGTGGGGATCAGAGCGTCCGCTGCACCTACATGCTCCTGAGCACCCACGCACGAACTGATGCGGGACAGCCATACAGCAAACCCAAAACCTGATGCAGTGCTGGTGGAGGGGCTGGCTCCAGGCTGTTACACCAAGAGCTGCAGGGACACAAGCTCAGGAGTTTCTGAAGGAGGGGGATCTGATGAAAGACAGCAGGGCTTTATTTCAAGCTGTGTTTTGCCCTGTTGTAGGATGATAAGACAATCATCTCTAAGCCGTTTCCCTTCACACCCTTTGTCTCATCTGTTTGGAGCACAAACTTTTTGCAACAGGGACTGCACCATGAAAGACAGTCCCTACATTAGTGGGATCCAGTTTCAGCGGGTCTGGCAGATATTATCACAAGGCAAACAGCTCCGCTCCTGCCTTGGAGGCAGTCTTGTTATTGAACTCTCTTGATCAGATCTGGAGAGTAACATGGGGTTGAAGATAACTTTTTTTGAACAAAACAACCTATAAAGAAATGCAAATCTGGTGCATTCCTTCATCATCTCACTTCATTCTCTAAAACAAGATAAGAGCATACAAGAAATGCTCAGTCCCTCTTCTCTCCCAGAACACAGTACTGCCATTCTTAAAACCTTATTTATCACACTGGCTAGGCAGCCAGTTCTCATCTCATCTCTGACGTTTGTGTGTGACGCTCATTAAGCTCAAAAGGAGTCGCATATGCAAGTACTTTTGCATGCCCTTTAAAGGCAGAACAAACAAACACAGGACTGTAGCTTTAAGCACAGATTACTCTGTATACTGAAATTCTGCATTTACTCCTCCATAGCTCCTGGGAACAAACCTTGGGGTTCCTATTTGCAGCTGCCCTCCACGATTACTTTCCCCATTTGGAACTAGTTTGAGCACTGTAGGCTTGTTTCCCTATGAGATTTCTCTGACACTTTTTTCTGTCCTTTGTTCGTGGCTTTCACATTACAAGGTAACAGAACTGTAAGAAGACAGAAAAACAGAATGTGAATAAGGTACTGGGGGAAAAGAAAAATCTCTGTCTGGTAAGAAAAAGCCCACTGACAAATGTGCCTTTGTTTACATAAACTTCTGAAGAACTTGGGTTGAAAACCTGGAGACATGTATGAAAGAAGGTCAGATAAGAAAATAGTTTTTCAAATCTCTTAAGAGATTAAAAGCTTCTGTTTACAAAGGGGTAACACAGAATAACTTCAGACTTAGTTCTTAAACCCAGAAGAGAAGACACACTGCCCTCAAACTGATGACATTTAAATTAATTTCTCTATTCCTTCACAAATGCCTTCTACAGAAATGCTGCCAGAGGACATCCCTCACTTCTCCCCAGTATCCTCTGTTCCCCCTCCAACCTGCTATCCCCCTTTCAGTGTTTGTAGTGGGTTGAGATAAAGGCAACTGTCAAAGGGCAATTTCACTCCGTTCACCCAAGGAAATAGGCAGAGGAAAACCTGAATTCTTGCTCACAAAGCTCCAGCTACCCTCTGGGAAAGAACAATCCATCACCTAAAAGGCAGTAAGTCTTTATACTTTACCCTAAGTAACTTTGGTTAACATGTTACAAACATTGCTGATATTTCCAAAACTTACTCTAATGTGACGTTACAGCATTTAATAAGATTACTAGTTCACGTCAGCAATAAAATCCTTAAGAATTCAAGACCAACAAGCCCTCAGGTGAGAAAGGCATTTTTTTCTTCTCTTCCAAACTGCACCATACTGTTTTTATTATGGGGGAAAAGCTTCATATGCACAGATATATATGTAGTCAAATACTTATCAATAAAACTCTCCTCATTCAATCTTACATCGTTGTGCATCTTTGTATTTAGCCTACCTTCTCTTTTACTCCCATCATGGTCTCCACTCCAGTAAATCTATACATGAGTAGAAAGAAGTGCACATCAGGCACACGAGAAAACTAGACAGTCCAACAAGGGCAGTGAAATCACAGAAATCCTAAAACCTCTTCCTCCAGTTGCTTGAAACTTAATGTTGGCCCTTTTCAATAAACACAATTTCAGATTTCCATGAAAAGGAGCTGGAAACATTGCAAAGTGGTCCTAAAGATGTATCCGGTTCTTTCTCTGCTCCTCAACACTCTTCCTCTGAGAGGAGAGGAAGGAGAGGGTGGGAGACAGAAACAGGATGCAACCAGGAGGGATCAGCGTGCATTTGGGACCTCTTCAACTCCTGCCCAAGTACGGAGGAGGGAACTACTGAGAAGTCCCACACAATCCAGGAAAGAGAAATGCTGAGGATGAGAATTGGTTTAAGTCACAGTTCAGTCATAAATGTCTCATCAGTGTCTATTTTTTTTCCTCTAGACTTAAAGTCTCTCCAAGGAACTCCTGTGGGTGAATTAAAGAAAAGAAGTGGTGCTGGGCAATTTTTCCCCCTCTCTTATGCACACTCTGCAAATTTCTGTAGTGTTTATTATTGGAATTGACCTACTGAAATCAGGAACATCACTGACAGAGGTAAAAACCCTCAACAATCAAACAAACCACTACATCAAAGACTTTTTTGCTACTGCAATCACTCCAATCAAAAATGAGAAAGTTTCAGAAGCACTACCCCACAGGGATTTGAGAATGGCTTTTTTAGCTAAATTTTCATGCCTGACAGGGATATCAATAAACTGGAAAAAGAGAGAAAAATCACAGATTTCTACCTAAATATTTTTAAATGTTAATTTAAAGGGCAAACCAGAGATTTCTGGAAAAGAAGGGAGAGCAAAATCCTTTGAGTTTTTTGTGCACTTGGCAGTGCTTTTACATAGCAAGGTTTACCGGCTTTGCAGGTTTAGAAGAGGATTTTCCAGCTTGTTTCACCTTTCGGAGAGACTCCAACCAGTAAGAACAGAAGAATCAAGGCCATTACACCATCAGTTTTGTAAAATGGCCCAAACTGGCGCTACGGCTAAAAGAACAACCCCTGGCACAAGCACCTGCATGAGGCATAAGGCCGAAGATGACTGCTGCCTGCTGTACGACAGCCAGCGGGAAGCCCTCGTGGAATGACAGCCTGGGCTGATACCAAGCCCAGCAAAGCTGCGGGTCGATCTGCAGGACAGAGGGAGGACTGAAACTGAGCTGAAGAAGCCAGTGCTGTTCCCCTTACGTCCTTGCCCCAAGAAGCCATTTCTAGAGCAGATGGGAGATAATCCAACCTTAAAGCAAGTATCTGTGGGTTTGTTGTTTTAGAAAACCTGGCGAAATTACCCACACAGGGTGGCCACACGGCACAGGCAGTGTGTTGCGCTAGAAGTTCTTAACTGACGGCATTTAGGCTGCAAAGTTAAGGACTCAGAAGTTCGTAAAGTACAGGTCTGAAGTTGTCTAGAAAATTCATACTCCTTTCTCTGCATATGAATGCAGATACTGGTTTAAATCAGATAATTGCATAATATTTTTCTCCCTTGGGACTGCCACATACACGTAGGATATGACAAACAATAAATTGTTTCTGAAGACAACTTACATTCTTTGGACATTCCCACTTCAAAGCACTTCTGTAGTCTGCAGTACTGGCAGCGATTTCTGGTAACTTTATTGATAACACAGTTTTTATCTCTGTGACATGTGTAAACCATGTTCTTCTGGATACTCCTGCGGAAAAAGCCCTGAAATCAAGAAAAAAAAGAAATCAAATAAACTTCCGAGCTTCCCATAACCCTTAGAGACAGGCACTAACATTGCTTTAAAATAACAAAATAAATTTAAAGTTATGGCTGGAGTATGGAATCTTTAAAGACTCACTCTTATTATAATTTAGTACTGTTTCTTGCAACATAAGACTCATCTCTTAAATAAAAAGTAATTAAATAATGCAACCTAAGGCCAAAATAAACAGAACTAGAACTAGCAACAGCATTCAGGAAATGAAGTCCTAGATTTTACAAAAAACCTCAAATAAAAATAGTTTGGGCTTATGGATGTAGTAATGAGCTGGGTAAACAAGAACCTTCCTAACAGATCCACTTAGAAGCCAAACACTCATCTAACAACCAACAGCCTCTCTCAGCCTAAAGGTCCCATCTATTTTTGTTACTGCAGAGAGTCTCTAGTTCGAAGGCTGCCCGTAAAAAGAGAACTAATTTGAAATCCAGGTCTCTTAGCTGCTGCGACTCCTACAGCAATTAACGAGGCTTCTGCAGGTGGAAGAGTTCCAGCATCAGGTTATTGAGTTGTGAACCTGTAAAAGTTGCCAATTACAGCATTTTTTTTTCTTATTCAGATACAGCTGTGAAAATAATCAAGTAATTACAATGATCTTGAACAGAAATTAAAGACAACTAGAGGTCTGGTTTGTACTTAAGGAACACCATTTGACTGGATTCCTCCTTCGGCAAGTAAAAAGAGAGAAAACCAGCCGTGAATGGTAAGGTTAGCTGGTGTGGAAAAAAGGCAAGCAACAAGTTAAGTTCTTTATCTGCATTAAAAAACTAAGCTTTAGATAATATCGTATAATAATGAAGAAAAAAATAAAGAGGATTACTTTAAGCATTTTAGAGCTCAACCCACAGATATTCAAGCGAAAGTATTTCTGCAATAGACATTTGGAAATTTGACAGCACTATTTAACCTTCTCACTCAGATTTTGAAAATTGTTTCAAAAGCACCAGGGTCAAATTTCAGTCAACATCGTAGCATTATGGAAGAACAGTTAGCAATTTAATATTTGTTGGAGGGCTGGAGAGGTTAAAACTCTTCAACCAGCCACATGTTTACACCCTACAGGGAAGCGGTAAAGTTGATGCCGCAGACGATAGCTCTGTGCCCACAATACATTTGTCTAAAGATGCAATCATGGTAAACTATAGAATTGGCTCTCCTGGAAGCACTCACTGAGATATGCGAGTAATTCAAAAGCCCAAAACCCTATCGTTTAGAGTTAACTGGGAGAGTTTCTGCCCATATGATCAGGGAGTGGCAGGGCAAGCACTAAGGGCTGGTCATAAATTCCTTGCACACCCAACACGCTATAGATGCTAATGGTATGAAAATACCTCAGATTCTCTCAGAACTGAAAAATGCCTCCTTAATCACGTAACCCCTGGCAATAGCCTTCTGCAGCTCTTGCACAGGCAAGCCTCATCCTGAGGTTAGCTCCTCTGATTTAGAAGATACTTAATACTACCATCAAAGAGGTAAATAAACTCTTCGCTTCTCTCTTTTCCTTAAGCTACTGGGCACAGAAGAAGAATTTAAAGCTATTTGTATAGACAATTAAAACCTTTTACGTTATCAATAACACTGCTATTTTATATTCCACACTTTTGATCATTAACACTGCTTGCATCTTCGCAATGGAAAGTATGGCAAGCGTGCATACATTTGTTTACTCGTCAAGAAGAAAATTTACGGTAATATTCACGTACTACTTTCTTGCTTTGATATTCCCCTATTTGCGATGCCCGGCTCTGCGGTAATTGATGATGGTTTAATTCAACAGACAGAATGTGTGAGCTGTGCTGGTTCAAGGGTCTCCATATGGCTTATTCGGCCACTACTTTTTAGTTGGAAAGAGGTAGGGGAAGCCAAGACTGTTAGCTTCCCCTGCAGCCACCCCAGCTTAATCCAGTGCTGCATGTAAATTAACACCCTCAGTAACCGATGGAATAACTCTCCTACCACCAGCCTGACAGGCCAGCAAAGAAAATGGCCCAAACAAAAATGATTCTCTCTTGCAGCAACTGTCTCACGCTGAACAACTGGAGCAATTAAAAAAAAACCAAACAAACCAACCAGCCCCCAAAGCCTCCTCTTTGCCTGCATATGCTTTGGGGCAGAGGCTGCTGCGCATCCATGCTCAAGAGACTTCGGGTTTACTGACGCAGGCACTGCTCGAAACCAAATATGAGCTTCAAAAGTGCCACCCAATACAGGGAAAAGAGGACACAGCCTCCTCCAAATATACCTGTACTTCACTAAAATATGTATTTATATTTTTTTTATATATATATAAAAAACATATAATCAGTAGCTAATGGCACGCACTGATTGATCGGTTATTCCGATATTTAGATGCAGGTTCCGCATCCTTTTAACCCAGGGTTTAATTACAGCCCATCAGGAAGGAAAGCAGAGGAGGCTGTCTCAGTCCTTACCATACAAAGTTGACCACACAGCCCAACAGAAAAAGGTGATCCAACTTCTGCAGACAGCAAGTATAAAGCATTCATGAACTCATTATTAATATAAAAGGCTTGAGAGGATCAAACTCGGAAAAAGCAGATCTCCAGATTGGAATGAAGACAGCTTCTTTAACAGCCTAACCTCCCCAGGCAATGTCCCACGCAGAGTGAAAGATATAGACGGGTATATTAATTGTGGAAGCTCAGACTGTTGTTTTACAAATTACTTTTTAACACCTGTATTTGATTTTCTTCCTGGAGTTACTCACAAAACAGAAAGCAAAGTGAATTTGTTCAACTACGATATTCAGGTGAAAAAAGGTGTAACGTAGTCCTGCTCAAAACTAAGGACGTGTCTCTTAACAGTATATTAGTGCCCACTTCCCAAGTACTCTTCCCCAAGACAACTCGGGAATACTATTTCTACTAAGATTTGTAGCAAGCTCATTTTAAAACCTCAGCAACATGCCACCGAAAAGATTTGATCTTTAAATTTTCCTCCAGACAGGCACCAAGAAAAATGCCCAGATTACAAACATCATTTTGTTTCTTTGCACACAAGCCCCAAACCAAAGCCATCACAGGGGGAGCGACAGGAGCTCAAGCACCGGCGGGCTAGCAGCATTTGCTGGGCTTGGTTCCCCCCCTGCCTCCAAAAGCCCGGTGCCGTGCAGCCCCAAGTTTTGGGTGTTACCGCAAGCAGGGTCATGCTCAGAAACATTTCCCCAATCTGACACTGGGCTAAAAAACCAGGCAGCGCCCCGTCTATTCCTCTGTGGGGGTTTAGACCTCACCTGCTTTGGTTACCTGCAGCTCTGCAGCGAGAGAAAACACTGCAGGACACGGCGATGGGCAGAGCAGGCGCTTGCTGCCCAGTTAAACAGAGGAGCACATTGAAACCATTTCAAGGCTGGGTTCCAGATAGCTCAGGTATAATACACCGGCCTGTTCACTAAAAACAGCAAAGTTAGAAGCAAGCCTAAGTTTTCCTCCAAGTGCTTTTTGTCAAATGGCTTCCATCTGATCCCACAACCCCAAGTTTCTTCAAAAACCAAGAAAACCCAAATACGACCTAACCTCAAGAAACTTCAGAGACAGCAAATCACCACTGCTTATAAACTTATCAACTTCTAGTGCCTACTGGCTCTTGGAAAACAACCTACTACTGACTGTAATATATTCACCTTGAAAGGAATCTGTTTGGCTGAATATTTACACAAGCAATTTTTTATGCAAATATTTTAGCATCCTGTCCGTGTTAACACCCTGTGACGGGAGATGAGACACTCCTGTGCCATAAACAAGCACAAATGATTCTTTCTTTGTAATTTAAAATGCCTTATGAATATAAAAAAAAAAATAAAAATTCTGTGAGACATAGAGCATTACTGTCATACATAATTGTTTTCGACAGCACCTACAAAGTACTTAAAGTTTAAAGTAGAGGAAGCTACTGAAGGCCTATCAGGAATAGTGATTTGCTCTAATATTCCTTTTATCCACAACTTTTGAAAGGAACATGGATCTTGTGTTTTTATTTTAGCGAAGACAAACAAAACTTTGCATAAATCACACTTTCAAATTAATTCTCTTCTTCTGAGCTGCTTTTATCGGCATCCTTTACCCAGAGCATTTTGGCCAAACACTTCAATTTTTAATCTCATCTTTTCTGCGCACCACGCCACGCTCCTCCCAGGCCCACCAATCTTGTTATCTTAATGGATGACAGATAGAGTATCACTCTGACCATGCCACATTAGGCGTCCTCATTTACCGAGTGCAAGGAAAAAATGCTGAGTATAAATTATTCACAAATCTATTGTATCAGCGTGTGTTCTCCGAGCACCCACCACTGGCAGAGCAGACAGATTATTTTTCACTTTTAATTGTGTTGATATCTTATCTGCCGCACTGAAAGCGGAGCATGATACATGAAACCATATGTGTCAAGCAGCAAATAAACCTGGTTTACTACGTCTATTGCTTAGAACCAAATAACCTATTTAGTCGATTTAACTTCAACACAATACCAAAAAACCCCACCTCACCCCACTCACCACTTACTTTTGTAGAATTTGCCTGTGAGCGTGTCAAAACTGGAGAGCTCAGTACAGACCAGTCGTGCCCACAGAGAATATTAACTTTTTCAGTAATATTTTTGAATGTCATTATGCCACTGGCCATCTGAGTACAAAGGGACTCATTAAGGATGAGCCCTCAAGATAACGTTAAGGGTTTAAGCTTACGAAGTCTTACAGAATTGTTAGCGTGAACTGCTACCCTTACACACCTGACAGGGAATCTACACAACTCCCTCTCTCTCACTGTCCAGTCGATTTTGGCAAGCCAGATGATCTAGAGCTCAAGTTAGGCACATCGCGTGAAGAGATGGATTATTTGATCCCGACAACGTCTTAAAAATTATTTTGCCAGCATAAGGCATACGAAATCTTATTTGCAGATATAGTGGGCTTACAAGTTGAAAACTTGCACTGCAAGCCAGGGACAGAGTAATCAGCAGAGAAGGGCTATTGCGAGCTCAATCTGTTTGAACAGCCTGCTCGGTTCATCTGGTTCAGCTTTGATTACCCCCAAATACAGGCAGCCAGCTATGACTCCTGCAGATTTAGAAGCGTTTAGCATTCTTTGGTAAATTTGTGTAATAAGCTTCTGAGTGAAGTCTATTGCTACTTTATCGTAAAAGAAACAAAGGAGTAGGGAGGACTTTTCCATGGTACAGTTTATCAGTCATTTATAATCCCTGACTGATTGAGCTCTGAAGGGAAAGATAAAAAGCAGTAACAACAGAAAAGAAAATCCAGCCCACAACATACCTGAGGCCTCTGCCGTTAGCTTTATTCTGAAATAGGGGCTGTGTAAACATGTACCTTTTTTACAAAACAACTCTGTTTGTGATGCATAGCCTCTTTTCAACCTATCTATTGTAATCATTCAAGTTACCCCCTATCCTTGCTAACCCTGTAAAATGTACATAGGCAAGGCAAGGACCCCATTCCTGCTCTCTCTGGAGCATCAACAAAGACTTTTAAGGTCTCATCACAGAGAGATCTGTGCAAAACTACTTTGCTCTGCATCCAGGGAATTGCCCAGGTACGTTCATGAACTGAATGTGGTTTGCAGTATTTTTGTTACAGGCAGCAGCAGATAAGGAACAAAAACCTCCTTCCTCACAAAGTCCTGGTAGGATCAGCGGTCAGGTTAGGGCAGACACACACAATTTTTAGTTGTTAACCAGGAATATTTGCTCTGAAAGGCCTTGATACATGCAATCCCACAACTGGAGTTGCATAGAAAGGCTCATAAAAGACTCTAAAGCCCCAGCATATGCTGTTAAGTGATGCCATATAGTACAAAAGACACTGTAAAATGGCTGCAGCTAGAACACGAGACCCCACAAGTAATGAAAGCTGCCAAAGCAGCTATCTAAAAGGAAGCTAAAATGAGCGTATTCCCAGTTGCACAGCACTTTTCCGGGATGTCTGCACTGTCTATCACGCTTTGGAAGTCACGGCTTGCAGAATAAACAAATTAATTGTCTGACATTGCGGCTGGAAACCACCGTCGGCACAAAATGGAAGCAGCTACAACAATAAGTAGAGGAAGGCTCGCTGCCAGGAAGCCGGGAAATTGTGCTGATGATGTATGTCAGGGCAGGACAGGCAGATCTTTGTAAAAACAAACAAATAAATGCTGTAAAATGTCAATAGCTTGTAGAGAGCACCTAGGGATGCCAGCTGCCTGGTAGCAGAGGGGCCGGGCAGCAGCCCACCCTGGGAAGCGCTCCGGGTTTGTCCGTTCTTGCTGTTATTTCCAGCAGAAACTCTCTGCTCACCATCCCCGTTTCAGCTCATCTAGCCATTTATTCTGCAGATGAAGAGCAGCTGTAACCTTCCATGGCTGAAGAAACCCAAATCTGGTATTGAAACTAGGGTGGTGTTTTCTGTTGTTTCAGGTTTTTTTTGGTGGTTGGGCTTTGTGTTTTTGGTTTTTTTTTTGTTGGGTTTTTTTTAAAAATTGACAGAACTCAAAACACTTCATAAAAATAAGCAGGTGTTATCCAACATCTCACATACGGGAATACAGACCTGTGGACCTAAGAGTAACCCACTAAGGGGAAAAAAAAGGCCTATTCTCTTTTCATTGTTTTTACACAAATGGAAAAGTTTGAAAGGTTTCAGGGTTTTCTCATTTCTTAAAAAGAGAAAAAGGCCCAGAGGGCAGGGACAGCCAGATGAGGAAGGTGTCATCCCTCCCCTAAGCTACCAAAATGGGGATGCTTATCTGCAACTGCAAAAATTCTCCAGCAAAGACAGAGCAGGCCATACTTGATAAATCCTAATAGTTTCTACGGTGGAAAAAAAGGCTTGTAGGCCTCAGAGGGCAAGAAAAAAAAAATTTTGATGACAGAGCTTGAATGAAATTATTCATAGGGCTACTAATGCCAATTAGCTGTTAGCCACTGGTGAGACTGGAAACAAATGCCATTTTTCATGGTGCTCCACACCGACACATCATCTGATTCTACAAACCTTGGTCTAATGTTAAAAACTTCAAAATGTTGATTTTTTTTTTTTTTTTTAATTTTTTTTTCCTGAGGGGTTTGAAAGCCTTCTGCTGGCCAGCTGGCAGAGCAGCAGCTACCGACGAAATGGGGGAGATGCATTCAATTGGCTGCAGATCTGCAGCAACTGGATTTCTCCAGCGAGGGTAACACAGCATCCCTAAGCCTATGCACGGATTTCTCCACAATTTCGATTTTCACTGAACTCCTGACCTTTTTAGCAAACATGTCAAAGTCTCCAGACAGAACAGTCATCACCTTGAAACAATATGTGAGGGGAAAGAACGGCTGAGATTTTCTGCTTCTCCACTTCATTAATTTAAACAGAGAGGTAGGCACTGGTATGCACTTCCATCTGCTTTCTTCAAATTAAAAAAAAAAAGGAGATGAAATGTATATAATTAAAAAGTTACAGTTAACTTCCTTTCAGTAATGTCTGTAGGATGATTTTTGGCCTGCTAGGAAACTCCAGATGGGAAGAGTAATGAATATAATTTAATACGAATAACAGGATATCAAAGAAACACTTTTCTGAGTTGCAGCGCACTGAGTTAATTTCACACAGTTTAATGGAAAACGCAAAAATGAATTATTGCATTTTGTTATTTTCTTATATTTTTGTTTAGGCAAACCAATTCCATTTAACCTAATTTGAGGAGGACCAGACCTATAACCCAATAAAACCATAAAATGTCACTAGGATGGTCGTACAACTGGCTAGCACTTACCCCAAAAGGCTCTATGTTGGTAACTGCTCATCATTTTTTTCCTCTCTTCCCCCTCCAGTGCCTCAGGATTTATACCACCAATTAAGACAATAATGAGTGCCCCAGGTTGACCTCCCAGGAGCAAGAATTAATTAAGCGCAGTATTTCTTCGTAAAGAATGACACTTTTCCAAACCATTTATGTAGCTGCTGTCTTGCATGGAAGCACAGTATCAGGAAAGACTTTCCAAATTGTTATCCTCCAAACGTATGAGTGACTTCGGTTTACGCTCATAATTTGGGACTCTGTTTTTACCCATTGGGTTTTCAGGAGGTTGGAGCAGAGGGAGTATCTTCCGAGGATAATGTCGCAATTTTGCGGGACATACATGGGATTTTTTTTTGCACAGGGCTACAAAGGAAAAACACTAAGCAACAGCTACTCTAACAAAATAGTAGATCTCCTAGTAAAAACAAACAAAAAAAATCCCCACCAAGCTATACCCATGCAGTGACACACAGATTCCTGCAGCAGGCAGGACAAGGAAAAGACTCACGTTAGCTACGCAACTACTATGCTGTAATTACTTGTAGCAGTCTCTCAAATTAGCCTCTCCATTTAGCTGCTGGCAGAGATGGAAACATGTGAAAAGGGAAGGGCAAGCTCAAACACGAACCTACATGGGAGACAGAAGGTATGTGCATGCTCCAAGGAAATTCCCTGCACGGGCAGGCTTTGCATCCTTCTCCTCCTCCCCTCCCAGCCTTCACCACAAAGGCTTGCAGAGTTCCCACACATATTTGA
>NW_009633122.1:0-17638 GCF_000690535.1 Cariama cristata | reverse complement strand
ACGGTTATTTGTCGGAAGAGGTACGGGGACTTTCATTAATTGTCAGCCAACATAAAAATCCCCGCATTTCTGCACTGCCTGAAGTTTATAGAGACACTAGTTTCAAACCCACTGTCAGCAACCATTTAGTCTGGAGAAGAGGAGGCTGAGGGGAGACCTGATCGCCCTCTACAACGACCTGAAAGGAGGGTGTAGCGAGGCGTGGGTTGGTCTCTTCTCCCCAGTAACTAGCGATAGGACAAGAGGAAACGGTCTCAAGTTGCACCAGGGGAGGTTCAGGTTGGATATTAGGAAGAACTTCTTCACTGTGAGAGTCGTTAGGCATTGGAACAGGCTCCCCAGGGAGGTGGTGGACTCACCATCCCTGGAGGTGTTCGAAAAATGTTTAGATGTGGCACTTCGAGACATGGTTTAGTGGATTTAGTGGGCATGGTGGCATCGGGTATACGGTTGGACTTGATCTTTGAGGTCTCTTCCAACCATAATGTTTCTGTAATTCTATATATGCCTGCAAGCTGGCCGAAGTGCAATCTCCCTTGCTGTAGCAGAGAGCTTTGCACAGTTTGCACGCACAGCCAGCTCTTCCCTGCTTTCTCCCCATCCCACCAGGAGCCAAGACAGTACCCCAGCCCCCCCGGGAGCCAAGACAGTCCCCCAGCCGGAGTCCACCCGGCTGGTGAAGAGCTGACTCCAGCCATGCCACAGCACAGCTCCTGCTCGTCTTCAAGACCCAGCACGTTTCTATTCTCTTTGTCCAACCTGGGAGAAATTTTAAAATGTGCCTGATCCGCAGCAGAGAAAAGATTTCTGAGGAGGGATGAAATGACATACAAAAACAATGTAGAAAAAAAACCTCAGAAATATTCAGAAGAAAAAACACCGACATAAACATGCCAAAATAAACCAGATGTCTTTAGTGTTATGCTTCCTGGTACGTTTTTCAGGCATCCATCTGAATGATTCATCAACACATGGTCATTATCTCCCCAAATTTTCTTTATTTTTTTGCTCTTAGTTTTGACAATTGATGTCTAAACAAATATGTTGTATCAGATCTCTTGAAATCTGGCAAGTAATAGCTTGTACTTACTCCATTATGGTACACTCTCATTCCTCTGCATTCAATGACAAAGAAACTCTGTTAATACAGAACTACCCACTAAAACCTTGTAAAACCTAGAGTTTAGTGAAACTCGGATGCCTGGAGACTAGAAAACAGAGTTCAAGTAAACACCCAGAAATATGCAAGTCTGGCTTTCTAGTGCTGGCAGTAGTCAAGGAAAATTACCTTTCCACACTGCAGCTGAAACTCATTACCGAAGGCGACAGCAGAGGGATGAGATGGAGCTGGACCAGCTTGGCAAACCTGCCATTTTTAAGAGTGAGATGGTGGCCATATCCCTCTGCCCAGTTCCCGTACACAGTCAAAGTACACACGGTCAAAACGGTCTCAACAACATGGAAAAGCAGGTTGAGAAAGGTGGATGAAACCCAGTCTGTGCCAGTGCAAGGGATTAGCAGCTCCACAAACAGAGCCAGAGGCATCAACTGACTAGTTCCTCCAGGCAATAAGGACTCAAAGTAACACTAATGAGATACACATATCTCGTTGCAAACACCGACACAAATCACGCTGAGATGCTGAAAAAGCATCAGAGCTTACAGGACAAATGCAGCACTGCCTCCACCTTGCCCGGTGTCGGGCACCACTGTTCATTCAGTCAAGCCACAGGGATGCAAGGGAGAGTCTGGGACTGGGCAACTTTGACGACGAGAAAACATGACCTTTCAGAGAAGAGTGAATGAACTGGGGCTGATTAATCTAACATAGGAAAATCTTAGCAAGATATTTTCCTGTTTTCTCCCTCCCCTGCCAGACTTTAATCAATGGCCAGATTCAAGCACAGAGCTCATATAATCACAAGATGATCATTCTTTCAGTTTACGAAAATCACATGGACTTGGGGTAAGATAAAAGGTCTTTTTAGTTAGCTCATCCATTTGGCTTCTGGGTGCTGTGCTTGCATCTCTCCTGCTCACCTAACATTCCCTTTCTTCTTTCTTTTCAAAAAAAGTACATAGTTTTCACATTTGTTTCCTGTACACATAGCAGTTGCTGTGCATCACTACGGATAAATGTGGACTGGTTAAGACCATTTGCAGCAGCATCTGAGCAATGCCTTGATCCCCTGATCCAAAAAAAGAAAAAAAAAAGTTAAAAAAGTGGTAGTGCTCACTCATTTAGAAAATGATGGACTGCAGAGCTTTCTCTGAAACTCTCCGCTTAAATCTTCCCAAGTCTGGAGTGCTGCCACTGTTTTGGACCAGCATAAAGCACATGAGGATCACAGCGCACTCTGAAGCGAGGACCTAATAATTTACACGTATTTTTATCATAGGTGCACAGGGCTCCAAAGCAAGCCAAGCACCCCGGAGACGGGAAAAACCTCTCCCCTGTTGGGAAGATTCATCTGGAGAGCAGCCAGCCAGGACACCGGTGTGAGGAGTAAACAGGAGCCCACTGGAGTGGCTGCACCAGGGCTATAAATCTCTGCTTCCTCTGGTAAGCACCAGGGAGGAGGGAGAGGGAACCGGCCACAGCTGACAGGAATTGGTCCCATTAAAATGTTGCTTTTAAAGAGACTCTGAAATGGGGACAAACTTGCTCCATAAGCATCTGATCAGTCTCCGTGCCGCCAGGCGACAGCAGACCCTGCTCACGTGCTGTGGCTGGGGGCTTCGGGCTCTCCCCTCCGGCGCTGGAAGGGTCCCCAGTCATCGCTGACGTTCGCTATAGCTGGAGTGAAATCGCCAACTGCATTTACAGCCAACCAAATCTACAATTTTTTGGCACTACTTGTGACTGCTGTCTCACCTTGTAATTTATGTATCCGTTATTCTAGACAGGGGATCCAGAAACAATATACCTTTTCCGCTTTAAACGTAGGTATTATGATACAGGTTTTATTGCATAGTAACTTTTCCCACTAAAATATATTAAATGAGAAATTTTAAGCACAGCCATGTGCAATCATAAGGGACTTTCTACACAAAAATGTCTTTCTACTTCTCAGCTGTCTCTCGACTTGAGCTGTGGAAATTGTGGGGACTCCTGCATGTTATCAAAGGGAAGAACAATTTATGAGTAGGGACCCTGAATATTTGGCAGACCAGCTGCGGCAGTATACCAATTAAACAGTTACTATACCCCTATACCAAAACTACCAATTACAGAATTGGATGAATGGCTTCTTTAACGCTACAAGAAGTTTTTATAAGTGGAGTACTGAGCTGCACATGTCGCACCTCGAGGTGCCTCCTGTATATGGGAAGTTCCTCTGAAACAATCAGAATAATATAAAATAGGAAGAAGGACACAACACGTATGTCCTTTACACCAAACTCAAGAAATAACATATCCATACTTAAAGACTATAGCAAAATCCAGATACAAAGAGGGAAAGATACATGGGTATAAACTTAACTTTGGCAATTTCTGATTTTTAGAATGGCTAGTCAAAAATGAAAGAGTTTTTTTAGTAGGGCATATGTTTTGTTTTACAGGTGGAAGAAAAAGAAGAATGTATACAATAAACAAATTGAAGAAAGACTCTGTAAAGCTGACTGCTTTGGAAATACTGAATCTTGGAAAATTACATCCAATTGCCTTCCCGCTATAGCACAAGACTGAAATTTCACAAAGAGCAGCGCTGCAAAGCTGAATAGCTCTGGGATCCATGCTGCAAATTCAATTGCACTTCATTTCCAGAAGAAGCTAAAGAAAACGCCCCTTCAGGAAATTTCCTCAAAGGAACACTTCATTCGGGATTAGAAAGAACCTCTGTTTCCATCAGCAGGTCAGTCAGTAAACGCAGAGAGCAACAGAAGGTCACTTTTCAAGGCCAATCAAAGTATTTCTGCAAATTGGGAAGCTGACCGCTTACGAACCGGGTGATGGCTTACCATAACCAGAAAATACAGATAGGTGTATCTTTCAAAGTAAATTCAAAATAAGTAGCAAACAAAGAGCATCTGAATATCTACTTAATGTGTAAGTGAATAGAATTAGATAATGAATAATTCCATGTTGTACACTTACGAAACCCCTTAATTTTGGATTTACTTCTCTAAGATGTGCCAATCAGAAAATCTTTAACTACTTAAATCTTTACTACTGGTGGCATTAGGTATACGGTTGGACTTGATGATCTCTGAGGTCTCTTCCAACCATAATGATTCCATGATTCTATGATTCTAGTTGTTAAGAAAAACACAAACTACCAATTAAAAAACATGCCTAAAGCAAGCAGAACAGTGACCCAACCATCTCGCCAGAACCACACAGCAAACTCTTCTACTCTCCCTCATTCTTCCAGGGAAAACAGTGCACTTTCTTGTGGGGTCCAGCAAGCTATCCTAAATCTAAATTCAACAGATCAGTTGCTTGTATATTCTTCTCCATGAATGTCTCATTAACCAGTTTCTTTTTTAAAAGTTCCCAAGTTAGAAAATGAAAGCTGGTTCATTGCCATTTTATACATCTGTAATTGCTGTTCACTAAGCATAAATAAATATGGCATAGTATGAAAAAAAGGTAGGCTATTACTGTTAACAGAAAATCTCAGAGTATTTAATTTCTGAGATGTTTGCTCAAATACCCATATTCCCTTCTCTGCTGAATTACCTCTGCAAACAATACTTTTAAAGATCCTATTATAAAATGTTGTATTAAACATGGTGGAAAGGCTGCATTCTCTCCTACACTGTAACAACCTTCTGGTTGCGTACAGGACAGTCTGTACTCCACACCTGTAATTAAAGGCCACGTGTGGTCCTTAAACTAATGGAGAGTTATGAAATACATTGACAAGATGTGAACAACATAAAAGGTTTTCCCCCATCTCTAGTGAAGAAAATCGAAAAAGTAAAATGCATTAGAACCTACTTACAGGAAAATAAAAACACACTCCACATCCATTGCACGCAAACCAGGGGACTTCTCATCAGGCAAGCGTACCAGCCTGAATCACAGCCCACCTGTTTCTGGCATCTCTGGTCGGTATGTTATGATGTGATTTACGTAGACAGCACTTTTACACATACATATAATTTACTTAATTCTGCTGAAGCTGTTGCAAACCATGTGCACGTTACTGATTTGGTGTGAACCTCAGCTCTCTCGGCCATCTGCTAATAAGCCGTAACAGCTATGGGCAAGTGAAAGGCGGAAATGTGACAAACACATCTACGAAGACTCTTCAGTACCTACCTTGGTGCAAGAAATCATGATTCAACTCCAATAACAAGTAGTACATAACACATGTAAATTTGAACTTTCTTCTAGTTATGGCATGTATTCTCAGGTACAGAAAGGAATAGATACTGCCAGCAAAGTAAGACTCAACAATTTTCGTTTAACAATAATAATGAAAAAAATGTAGCTGTTATGAACTGGTTATTGACCAAAGACCCTGAAAAGATACGCAAGGTCAGCAGGCATGAAGGCTACATCTATACTAAGAAATGCTCATGGGCACTATGGTTGGCTGACGTACGATGAGAAAGTCCACGTCTACCTTAGTTAACTCCTTCAGCCTCTGAAACAGGATGGCTGCGCATCCAAACCATCCATGGGAGATGGCCACACGCAGGAGGAGCGTTAGTCAGGACAGTCAGAAACCTTCCCGGTACGCAGCACGGCAAAGCAGTGCCCCAAAACGTGGCTGGTCGCCAATGCACCACAGTTTAAGAGTCTGATGCTGCTGGGCTTGAGAAAGCTTTCATTGATGCTATCGGGAATTTTGCACGAGGAGAGAGTGCAAGATTTAAGCCAAACAATTATATGTCGTTATTTGATAGCTTATGCAGAATAACAGAGTAGTTTCCAGTTCCTGTTTCCACAGGACGTTAGCCCTTGTGCTCACAAATAACTGGAGCAGCGTGGTTAGCATGGTTAGAAAGTAATTTGGGATAATCTCTACACTTCTATAGCACCAGCATCACTGCCAGAAAAAAACTAATTCACAAAAACAACCATTCTCACAGCTTAAGATGAACCCCTGGTCTATGACTGAGGGCAATGGGCAGGATAAGAGGAAGATTCACCGTGGATGTATGTTCTATACCTCCCTACAGACACTGCTGCCTTTGCTCATCTCTGCTCCAGAAGCCCAGTGCAGGGGAGCAGCAGAGGTATAACCCCCATCTTGGGCCCAAAGCACTGGAAATCAAATATGGCATTCAAACGCACAACACGACCTTCATTTTTTTTTTTTTTTTTAAATCTGTCATGGTTGGCAATTAATTTTTTTTTCTTCATTCATGTCATTCATACAACCCAGAAAGAGATTTTAAAATATATGGTAAGACAAAATTGTTGTTCCTGATCCTATACATTTCATCATGTTTACTTGCTCTCAATGGGCTTTCAATAAAGATATGCTTCCCCATCCTTCAAAAATTTGAAATAAACTCAGTATTTGGCAAAAGTTTTATCTTCCAAACAAAGAGAAAAATTCATTAAGAACTTACTGAAACAGATACCAGCTTTTCACAGGACACCTGGCTTTCCTGGTTTTGTTATTTTCAGAACTAAGATTTCAAAGACAGCATTAAAGCAATCGGGTCTCCTCTGATAGTACAAATTACATAAAAATTCCAGGTTTTCAGTACTACATTTAAACCAGTTGCAACTCATTTACTTTCTGCATATGGCACTGCTTTCTGCAAACGAATGGCTTTGAATGTTGCTACACTGCAAAGTGCTTACAGTTTAAGATCAGATGATATTAATAGTATGCAGAAATGTATCTCAAAATACATTCTTCACCTTCTAAAAATGACTGTTGATTTAGCTGAGACTAGGAGCAATTTTCCATTATTTGAGGAATTTTTCATAGCTGTGCATGAACGACAGCATGCATCTCTACTGCTGGCACTGTCACTTACTAATACAGCTTAAATGGAGACAAATACAGCTTGATCATTCAAGCTGATCTATATTTTTCTTTGAACCAATAGAAGCTTTTACAATTTTTTCTAACAATATTACTTCTTTCCCTGATATAAATCACATGTGCACACACTTTCAATTTCCTACTTTTTGTTTCAGTTGTAGGTGATTAAAACATGCCAGGAAAACAAAGCCAAACAAATATACAGAATATTAGTTAGCTGGTTTTATGACGTTTGCTTTTACTCTTTAGTGTTAGGTAGCTGAGAAAATTCTATGTCTGGATCCTTAATTCCCAGTAAAGGGGCATAAATAGAGGCTAAAATATAATTACATTATCGCTAGAAGCTAACATGTGCATGAGTGGTGTTATCAAAAAGAACTGCTACTTAAGATCCCTCTACAATCCCAGAACTGCCTAAGAAAACACAAATCTGTCCTCACACGATGCAAGAGGCATTATTAAAAGAAAAAGGCATCTGTCCCAAAGGACACTGTTCCATAAAGGGAACTTTGCTATGACAATCCCTGAAATATTTTAAGCCACTCATCAATGTTTCTTGCAGACCAAAGCATAATATCCTTGCCATCAAACTTCAAATAAATAAATAAAATCAAAACCAGTTCCACTCTCTGTCAGCACCATTTTGTAAATCCGTTGTTGACCAATGCCAACCACAGATTCACAGCTCACAAGGAGGGAACCCCAGCCCTCTCAGTGTCCAGAGGGACATCATGGAGAATAGTAACATGGCTGTGCTTTGGGCACCTAACCCAATGGTTCGTGGGGGGACAGGCTGCTCTGGAGGGTGGCCCAGAGTAGATCTAGTTTAGATGCTCTGAATCAGTCATCAGAGGAGCTCCCCTCTCTCCACTGACTGCAGGGAGAGCCCAGTCTTCAAAGTGATGCAACTCATTTGGGGCCTCAAGTTGAGTAGTAGGACTACCTCCCACTCCATCTGTAAGCAAGTAAGATAAAGCTGTAACAAAATGACTGCTTTTCTCCCAAGCTAAACATCCACGTGGATCAGCAAATCTGGACAAAGCAAAAACTGTTTCATTTTCCTCTTTTTTTCCTTTTCTTCTCCTATGTGTATCTTATCTTTTTTGTGGGAGTCAGTCTTACAGAATTACAGACCTAAATTTCAGGGCTTATATCAACGTCTATTTTCCATACTGCTTAAAGTCTTTGCAATAAAATATATATATATTTGAGTCAGGAAGGTGTCAAACAAATAGACACATTTTCATAGCTGAAGACCTTTGAAAATATACTAAGTGTGGCTACCCTTTAATTTAATGATCCCACATTAGATGTGACTTTATATGAAAACTCCAATGGAAGGAAAGCTATTCTTCTTTTATGATAAAAGCTGACCTGGGATCACTCAGTATTGAAGTAGATTTATCTACATTTTTGTCTGTTAGCATCAACAACAGACAGACACCTTGATCACTCAGACAAAACTGCTGGACCATAAACCTACTCTCTTATATGCTGCGCTGTCTTCTCTCCTGAAACCGCCCTAGGCATCTTTGCTGCCCACTGAATTCAAGGCAGAAATCCGGGCAGGATTGCCAGCAGAGGAACGCTGTCTTTTAAACGTCCAGAACAAGGGACAAGGCTTTCAGAGACAGCTGAAGCTGCCAGAACACCAGCTTCTCCTCCTCGCCCACACAATGACGGCATTGTGTGGGGAATCCAGCCCACTACTCTCAGTCTCCTTTTCCGCAAACTCAGTTACAATGAGGAGTCAAGTGAGGACCAAAGAGCTGAGCCTTTGGTGACAGCCAGCCCTATAACCACTTGTACCAGCTGGATAAATCCAAGTTGCTCATCTTGCATGGAATTTGTTTGCACGCGATCATGCTATCGAGCAACACCTGGGGACCAGGGGGAGGAGAAGAGGGGAAAAAAAAAATAATTTCAGAAGTCTTTGACTGAGGTCATGAAACACACGAGTAGATTCCAAAACCCGCCTCTGAAATGCTACACAGTTTACACAATAGAAAAATTGTAAATAAGCTGAATATTGTCAATGTATTGCATTTTACACATAAAAAGATGGACTAGCTCTGGAATTTTTCTTACAAAATACAGTTGTACTGTGAAGGTCAGTTTGGTTTCGAGATTCTAATACATACACAAAACCATTGACAGGTTACAAGGCACATCAGCCTTTCGCAGCATCACACCCAGAAATAAACACAAAGCCACAATTTTTTTTTTTTAAACCAGTTTAAAACACACACAAAAAATCCTGACTGCTAAATTCGACTGACCAAATTGAGAAAAAGCTCGGGATATCAACCTTCTGAAAGCTCCCTAATTTCAAATTTGGGAGGCAAGAAGTCAGATCCTCTAAATCTATAATCACAAATAAAATTTTCAGCATGAACATACTAAAATTAAAAAAGATGTTTAGACAGCTCCTAAACTTTCACTGTGGTTTGTAAGTGCACATTATTAAATACTCCACCCTCTAAAACCCTTAAGCTTAGTATATCAAAACAAGCCACAGAACAGTCTTTCTAGTGGGGCACAGTACTGAAGACTCTGATAAGGAATAAGACAGAAGGACCACTTAAAAAAAGGGCACTTCGAATACCAAGAAAGTGTTTGGCAAAGGAGATTAGGAGCTTGCTCCCAGGTACCTGAAAGAATAAAGTTCAATGATGACAGCAAGTGGGAAAAGCTGAAGGAAGGACAGGAGAAGGGGCCAATCTAATCACCACAGCAATGGTTTGACAATGAAGGCAGCTAAAGGCAGATTCTGGAGGAAAAAGGATAACAAATGGTTTGAATTACAATGCTGCAGATCAGAAATTATGTCATCATGGCATGATGTCGAAAAAACTGCACACCACGAGGTTAGTTGGTGATGTCACAAAGAGAGCGGATGGGAAGTTCTGTCTATATGAACTCTGTGTCTAAGGCAGCAGTGAGGCGAGCAAGAGGACACACCAGGGAGACATCAAGGGCAAAGTGAGAGATGGAGATAACCTTGGAAATCATCCACGGGTTGGTGACAATTGAGGGAAGATAAAATTTCCAGTGCAGTGGTTCCCAAACTGAGCATCACAAGGTCATAATCGCCATCCACAGCTCTCCAAGGGCTCTTGACTAGAAAGGTCTTCATTAAGAATACACCCTTTATGAGCAGAATATTGCCATGACCTTCCCCATTGGTCTACCATAAAACAGGTCAGTAACTGATGCTTTTGAGACAGAAAACCAAAGAACTGAACCTCAGGGAACAGCATTAGGAAGTGGATAAAGAGTCATTTAAAGAGACACTGAATAAACAGTAAGCAGAGTAGGAGGAAGATCTAAAGAGCCCTGAAAGCCTGGAAAAAGAAAGCTTGCTGAAGCAAAGGTAGTCATCATTCAAATCTTGGAGGACAAAGCTGTCCCTTTGCACTAGATGGAGACTGCTAATGATCATTGTGACAGCAGCTTCACCGAATCTCAAAGGAGAAGGAATAAGAAAGAGAACTAACTAGAAGAAAACCAAGAGAAAACCGGCACAAAACCCCAAAAGGAATAGGGCCCTAATTAGATAAATATGATACGAGAGGAGTCTTCCATTTGTGTTTCCCTTGAGAAACAAGACTGCCAGGAATTCAAATGGAAAGGTAAATGAGTCAGAAAGGAAAGAGGAGAAGACTTGAGCAAAGGACCTCAGAGCAGAAGGAGGTGCAATGCAGGAGGAAAAAGGGGTGAATTTAAGGTTTAACATCACGGAACAGAGATTGCAAATCAGGTGAAGAAAGAAACGGTGGAAATAAGAGCAAAGAAAGACAAAATGGTAACAAGGTCAGAGGAAAAGAGGAAAAAAAGGAGAATTAATTCTTGATTTGGCTGATATTTTAGTGTGGTTTCTTATGGAATGAGCTTTGTGCAACCCAGCTGTCCGTAAACGACGTTGCCTTTCCCCATCCCAACAGCTTTTGAACACACTGGTCAGCTTCAGTGAAACTCCAAATCTCAGAGAAAATAAAGTACTTTGTAGTTGCATAGAGATGTGTGTTCAGGTAAAGGAGAAAGAAATTTGTGTTTCCTAACTAGACAAATGGCTGTAACATGAATTCTTCCTCATTACTGCTCCCTGATTCACCATGAGTCAACATGAAACTCCAGCTCCATACTGAGCAGAAGCCTTCAGTGAAGCATAGGTTCTCTAATAAACCTGGGTTAACGAACTGAAAGGCAGAGATCCACAGGAGACAAGGCTTCCCCAGTGGCAGCGCTCAATACTCAGTCCTTATTGAAACTTGCAAAGCAACTGGCTAAATTTTTGTACGAAAAAGGTAGGAGAGAAAAAGAAGCATAAAGAACTGATATTGGGAACCAAGGGTGAAGATACTTTAGTACAGGCAGGGGCCCGGATGCTTAGAAATAAGAAGTACAAGGTGGCAGCTTTCTTATGATACAGAAGCAAGAAATGACTGTGTGAAAGCAACTGTAGAGTAAAGATGAAGAAAAATAAACCAAACAGTCCAAAAGCGCTCAAGAGAAAAGGGTAACGTTCTTCAAAGAAAGAGTAGAAACTGGTAACGCAGAGGTTTCTGAGGCTGTCTCTGGTGGTGTGCTCACGTATCGCTGTCTGCTGTCATCCAGCACACCATTTCTGTTGACCTGAAAGCTCAGACAACTTTCAACAGCAAATGTGGTACATGACTGTTCACCAAAGGGACCACTGGTTGACTCAGTGGTCTCATCGTGTTCTTTGTTGGTTTCTGGCACTCACTAAGGAAGTTGATTCAATCCATGGAAGAGAGTCATAAAATCCTAGTCCAACCTGTTGAAGAGCTAGCATCAACTAACCCAAACATTACCAGTCTCAAGCAGCCAAGTTACTGCTTTGGAATCTTGTTATTTCTCATAGACTGACAGGTTTTGTCCACTCTTTTTTTTTCTTTTAATGGCAGCTATTGCTAAGTGCTGAATTACCCCATCTTGCAAATTAGCAAATAACTGAACATGACTTTTTTGTTGTTGTTGAATAATGGCTAACACATTACAAGACAGAATTCTTCATGTATTTTGACAAGTGTTGTCTTGCTTTAATTATTTACGAAAATGCTTTGCAGTATGCCAATAAAAGCCCTACAGTGTATTTTTGCATATTTTTCAAAAATAATGAAGTCTTAGGGACATGTGGCCTTTCTGCCAGTCGGCAGTTATGTCTGTGCTTGGAGGGAACGTGCGGGTAAGCAAATGACCCCACCATTTGTGTGTTAGCATTTGAGCATGATGAGATTTCCTATATAATGAAATCAGCTACAGCATATTCTTACTATAGTTCTTTCTAACAAACACTGAAATTTTGATAGTTTTATGGCATCTAAAAGAAAAAAAATACAGACATGATATCCAAGGAAAACCTCAACACCAGAAAGAGAATCTAAAACTGAGGTGAGCTTAAATAGTTACTTTCACTACTTCTATATCTCTAGTTATAAAACAGGGGGGAAACCAGACTTCAGTCCTATAGTTTTCTGCCTAACGACACAAACCCAGGAGTATGATATTTTATGTCACTACAAAAGGCCAGTAGCATGGAAGAAGCTGCAGGTTCAAAGGATATCTGAAAAATATCGTAACATTTCACAAAAATAAATCAGCAAAATACCTTTTATTAATTTATTCTAATAACTTTATTTATATGGATATAGCACCTGTCACATTTTCAGCATGCATTAGTTTCTTCACTGTACTGAGAATGACACAACTGTTTTAATGTGAAGGATGATAATCATAAGTCTTTTCTTTAATTGTTAAAAAAGAACACTGCACTAGGGTACCATAATTAATAAAATTAACTATGAGAGCATTTGTCCTATGGTATCTTTTCTTTAGCATTTTTCACACTACCTTCTTCCTTGCACGCACACTGTTCACTGTGTGTACACCTCTAATTATTGCCATACACACATGGTTTAGCTGGCATTGCTTCTCTGATGTGTAGCTCATCTTCAGACATTCTCTACTTTAGAATGGTGTATGGTATTACCACGTCCTATGGATAGTCAATTCATGCTCTGACAATCACAGCACTGGAAAGCAGCTAGCAGATGTGCCAGCACTGTAGTTTACCAGATTAAATTTTGTCAATACCAACCTGTTAATCGTCAAATTCCCAATCTGATTTGAGATTAGTCAGATAGTCAGAGACTACATCAGAAATTTCCAGATGATTAGATTCTGTTCCCAAGTTCCACCCCCTGGCTACAGAGACATAGCAGCACAGAAAAAGGCTGAGAGTAGCCAACGGCCCCGTGAGTTCTCAGGGCATACCTGACCTACAGATGGACAGTGAAGAGTCTCAGAGTGTTTTCACTTTATTCTTTGATTACATCTGCATCTATGATCACATTCTCATGTTAGTCAATACTTACGGAAGTCCCTGAAAGAAATGCTTTGGAAGAAGTTATGAAGGGAAATAATTTCAGGCATGATGGTCATTTACTTGTCTTCACTCATGAATCAGAATTAATTCACAAAGGAAGGTACCGGTGTCTTTGGAGACAATCAAGTCACACCCAACTGCATTGCTTTGCCCCTCTCTAACATGAAATGCAGATAATGGCACTCACCTTACATCCCTCACAAGCACTGACACCATAGTGATATCCGGATGACTTGTCTTGACAGACAAAACAGGGCTTGTAAACACGAGGGGGTGGAAGTGGCGAAGGAGGGCTCGGAACAAGTTCCTCAGAACTGGTGCTCTGAGTTTCAACTGCTACAAAAGAAAAAAGAAATATAATTGAATGATTCATGAATGAATTTTAAATAACTGATTATTTACTGTATTCTAACTCTCAAACTAGCCCGTATCTTTCTTTGTATAATAAACACTCATTTATCTTTCCTAGCAAAATTTAAGGAGAACTAAAGTAAGGCAAGCAATGACAGGACTATATGCTATAGCCTCAAAAGTATATTTTAAAGAACCCGATCATTTTTCACGATCCAGCTACTCAACACCACAAAGGCTCCAGCTCACTTCAGATATAGGGCTTGAATCCCTTACCAGGCTCCAAAAACGGACAGTTTTGGGCTCGTGTTCTGGTTTTAGCCTATTGAATTGCAAGGGATCCGTGTGTGTGAGCTGGCAATCAGCCTTCAAAGGGAAACTGTTTGTGGCACGTACCCTTCCAATCGGTACCTAATCTTGGGAGAGCTCTTGTATCTCTTGCCTTTTTCTACAAAAAGTAACACTTCCAACACGCAATTATGCCACAGCAGGATAGTGGCATTCATCAGGACATATGTAAAGAGACAAACAACTAAGCGTAAGACCTGAAGTGAAAATCACTGGAATGAGTTGTCCTTTTTTTTTCCCCCCATCTGTAAAACTAGCCCAACCCAGCAACACTTCCTTACCCACCTCAGGATTTGTAACATCAGGAAGCCTTTCTGAGAAAGAGCTACTCACACATTATGAACCCACATCCCTTTATTGCCTTAATATTTCTAGATGGTCATTTGTTTTGAACCTGCTGAAAAGCCAGTTATCCCATTCAGGGAAAGGACGCGAAAGCTCTACGATGAGAGATAAGACATGTGAACTACATCTTTCCAAAACATCTGCATTAGTTTTCTGTGATACGCTGTCATCATTCCTCACATTTATTGTAGACGCGCAATACATTTTCATGTTTTACCTAGCCGTCTGCTGCTTCTCAGATAAATCCCTCTCACTTTTCAACAGATACATAGAAATGACAGGATCTGTGAACTCAGATCTATCCAGAAATATTAGGCACTATCAGCAGAGCTAAATCTCAAGAGTACAAACAGCAGGTCCTAAAGAATATTACTCAATGGAAAAATCTTACACAAGATTTACTGTACATGAGATTTTTCAGATTACAAAGATGATACATCTGTATTAAACTCATGATTCATTGTCAACTCGCGTTCTGCAGAATTCACAGAGGGCATCACGGAGTACTATGCAACTTCTGATTAGTTGTGAAAGAAGGGCCCCTTTCTGCCATTTTTACTTGGGTTAAGCTACTATCAACTTCAAGGACAGACATTTCTTGAGAAGAAAACAAATGCTAGAGTGAAGCAAATTCTAAGCAAATAAATATCTTTCCAATGGGAACACTTTATTTATATATCTAACAATAAGGAGGCTGTGAAAAAACAGCAAAGTAAAACAACGTAGCTCCATAAATTGTGATCTTAAGACAATGTCCAGAACTGTACTTATCTTTTTCAGCATTAAATACACTGAACCTTGGCAAACCAAAAATGTACAAGTTCCTACTGCAGCAAGAAAACTTTAATGAAGTTTTTTTCTAATGAAAACACAGATGAGAACGATAATTTCTTGTCAACAGTAAATTTTGGTATTTAAGAAAGATGGAGAGTGCTCTGTTATTGATCTCTGCACAGCCATCCTGCTTGAATCAATAATCTATTAGTACTTCTAAATTAAAGTTAGATTCATCAAATGCCCTTGAGAGGCCTCAAATATTCCTTGCCTTATTTCATGCTCATACATGGTGGCTTCCAATCAGTCTACGGAATGATAAAATTCTAGCTCTAAAACTCTAACACTAGCAGACAATGTGTTTCGTATTAGCTCATTCAACTCTCCCAGTCCATCTAAAAGGCAGTTTTTAGGCTCCCCATGGGAAAACAAGGCTGTGTCATTCAATAAAACAAACAACTGCACGCCTGCACTGAAATCCTTCTGCGATTTCAGTTTGGCGAAAGCAGACTTTGAGGAATAATACTGATACACTTCTGCTTTTTTCATGATTTCATCCTAAACAAGCATCAGCATCCAATAGTAGCGTTCAAACCACGAGCCATATGTACATAACAGAGGTCTGTCAGGCACCGGCCAAGCACCAGGAACCCGCGATACCCAGAAGAGATTAAGCAACCAGCTCATTTCATAAATACACAACATAGTCAGCAACTGAAGAGCTGAAGGTGCCGCTAGAGAGTTTTTTTCTGGACAATTTGAAAAGATGTATGAGAAGGAAAAAGCCAAGGTAAAACAGAAGACCCTCCCTAAAACACCCATATATAGATATGACACTAAAAGAGCTTCATCTATTCAATATAAAACTTGCATCAGTTGAACAAGCATCTCGAGAGGTTCATCTGTTTTTTGGAAGAAAATCCAGTTTGGGAACATTCACTTTTGACCACAGGTAAGATGTACAGCTTTCTGGAGAAAGCTTAAACTCAGGTTATACAATGCTCAACTTTTACTCCGTCTCCTGACTTACTATTCTTCCTCGGATTTAGCTTTTTAAACTCTTTATTCAAAAATGTATGCACTGCCAGCACGGAAGTGCAGCAATCCAGTGCAGGCATCTGTAGCAATTCGTGCTCAGCAGGTATAAAGCGTTATTTCTGTATCATGTCCATGGCTAGTGGACACATGACAGCAGAACCCGCTTTCTTCTATGCATGTCTGCATATGCGAGGTGGAAAAAGGACGGAGGGGCGGACAGTTGACATTTCCAGAAGACGCATTTTTTAAAGCGATCTTACAATTTTAGGAAGAAGTCAAAGAAACAAAAAAAGGGGGCAACTTCTTTCCATGCCTTGCTGTCTTGTCCTGTGGGATGTGACACTTCAGGGTCTCTCCTCACCTGAGCAAACAGAGCCTCAGTGCCCTCACCCAACACCTGAACGCAGCTCAAGCACACAGGGACTCCAAACAATTGGTCACTTCGCAATTCCTAAGATGTCTGAAATATTTCTAAAGGTTAGATAAAGCAGCAGATAAGATCTTTAAAAGCACAGCCTGCTTTGTGAGAGCTAATTTACTGCCAGCTAAACCATGTTGACAGACGGAGGAGGTATTGTACTTTGCGATCAACTAGAAGCAGGCAGGCACTATGAAATGCCTTGCGTTTTGCTAGAAACTTAGATTATTAAGCTTGTGTGTTAATGCACACTTTGGACAGTTGAGTCTTAAAAGAATAAGAAGTTGTAAAGCAAATGGCATTTCCTGGATAGCCTCAAGGGAATTTTGAATACTGAGCTCAGGGTCCCTGGTGGGAAGCAGCAATTTCAGCTAATTAGGGTGAATAGCAAAGTGTTGCATTTGGTCAGAACATTCTGTTAACCCTCATTTTTGTTGGCACCAACAAGAGTCTGGATTTTTTGCCTTCTTTTTTTTCTATATTTTTTTTTTGTGAATTCACTGCAGGAGTGCAAGGCACACAGCTCACATACATTAGGCAGAAAGTCAAAGGAAACGCCAAAGTTCAACTAAAGTACAAGTAATTAGAACCAGATTCTCTGCTGCTTGTATGTGTGCATTTGATTGTAGAAGTTATTTATAAGCCTCCAAACATTTGAAAAAAATAACTATATACTGTAGATCATTTAATTTTTATGTCTCGTCTGGAAAAAAAAGTCTGCTTTTAATCATCTTCCAGGAAAAAGCCAGGAACTGGGAAAGTGGGTCTCAATTGTTTCAATACAAATTTCTCTCTTTCATGTGCCACATAAAACTACACTATAAAATTAAATCCAAAATATCATTGACTCAGCCCCCCCATCCAATTTTTTTTTAATAAAAAACTTCTTTGAATTTGTCATGCTTAAATAGTTTGCATTGTTACGAGGTTGTGTTTTTTTTTTCTTTTTTAAACTGTTGTTTGGAAGACGGACAAGGGGAGATGAGGGAAAAAAAAAAA
>NW_009633121.1:61093-63415 GCF_000690535.1 Cariama cristata | reverse complement strand
CTAGTCCTGATCCCCTCATTGTCCTGCATGTGCTTTGTGAATTGCTCTTACCTTTGCAATTTCTTTGACTTTATAAAGTGTTAGTAGGATATCTCACTAAAAACCTTGCTATAGGCCCTTGGCCCATTTAAGACTTCTCTGGTTTAGACAAGACAGTAGAGCAGTTCTAGCTGCATTGCACTTCTCCCACTCCTGGAGTAGGGGTGTAAATCAGTGACTGCTCAGCCCAGGGTCTAACTCAGCTACTCAAGTTCCCCACTTCCCTTGGGATCTTAAAGTCCATATCGTGGCTGCTGTGGCCGAGACCACTGTTAACTGTCACATCACTGATCAGTTCTTCCTTAATAATGAGCAGCAGATCTAGCAGAGTGCCTCCCCCGTTGAGCTTGTCCACTACCCCAATCAACTTTGTCCTCTAAGCACTACAGAAACCCCCTGGGTTGCTTGTGTGCTACCATGTTACATTTCCAGCAGATGTCAGGGTGATTGATATTTTTCATGAGGGCTAAGGCCTGGGGTTGTGCAGCATTGTTTTCTTGTTGGTCTTTGAAGTCTTCATCTGCTTACCCTTGATCTAGCAGTCCATAATAGATGTTCACCATAATGTTTCCCTGGTTGAATCCTGACCAGTGAATTTTCAACTGGCCTGTAGCCTGTTCCACACTAAAGCTTCATTTGTTCAAGTTCTTTGCATAAAGTGTGCATGCTGTCCTTGACTTTCTCACTTATCCACTGCAGTTCTCTGGTTTTCTGAACTGTCTCACTGTACCACCTACTCCCAGTAGGATTGTTATGCACTGTGGTTTATAATCCCTTATGCTTGCTTCCTGTGCTGAATGCATTCATGTGCAGCTACTTAAGGTGTATCCCTGCTTGTGCCACTCTTTCAGTGGGACTGTAAGATCCTTGCTGTTGTGTTTTACTGTGCGTTTACCCTCTCTGCCATTCTCCTACTTTCTAGGCTTCGGTCTCCACTTCCCTGGCAAACCTAGTTTGAAGCCCTCCTTATGAGGCAAGCCTGTTGGCAATGGTGATTTGCATTATTAAATGAATTCTGTCTCTCTCAAGCACTCTTTGTTTTTCAGAGGATCTTAATGTCTTAAGAGCTGAAGTCCTGCCTGCAGCCATGTAGTCAGATGTTGATCCAGAGGATGTTTGCTCCTGTCAGAGCCTTTCCCCTGGATCGACACCTGGGCTCTGGTGTCATTCACCATTGTCCCTGGAGCCCTGTAGTTAGCTTTGGTCTGCTGAAGATCTCCTTTGGCATTATCATGGTGGCCATGTAGATGGACAACAAATGATAATATTGCAATGGCCAGATGAGCCGTAAAAGTTTATCTGCAACATTTCAGATTTGGACCATGGGCAAGCAGCAGAGCTTTTAAGACAACCAGTCTGGCTGCTGTGCAGAAGCCTTCATCCTCCTGGGAGTATGCAATTACTGTCACCTATTGCTTCCTTTCAATGACATTGGCTGTGACCGATGGATCAGGCTTAAGATGACAAACCTGATAGAACTTGTTCCTCCTCTCCTCTTTCCTGGGCTGTGTGCCTTTTCAGCACCCAAATAGCACCAGATGGAAAAAGAGCCCCTGTCCTGTTCCTGGAGGTCCTGGTAGTCCTCGTCCTAGCCCTGAGTGAAGAAAGCAATGGATTTGGTAGAGGGTGGTTGTGGGGCGGTGGGAGAGTTATTTTTTTTACAACTTTGTTCAGGAAAGCAAACTGTGGAAACTCTTAACTGGGTTAAGAGACTAGCTGTATCATAAATTTCTGCTTATGAAAACTGTTGGAGGAACCTGACTTGGGTCATAAAAAGGTGTCAAGCAATGAAGAAAGCTGATATTCTTTTTACATGAAGATACAAGAAGTAAGACAAGTAACAGAAGAAATTTATTAGAGGTAAAGGGGGGCACCAGAAGTTAATAAAGGCAATAGTGTTTCTTTTCAGTTTGAAGCTACAAAGTGTCAGGGCTCAAGTAACAGTAGTTTTGAAAGGTAGTTTGGAATCAAAGAGGCAGTCAGCCACCAAGAGACGCAAAAAATTCTGTAAAATTAATTTAGAGCAGATTTTTTTTTTTATTGGTGAATCACAAGAGGTATAAGCAAAGTATATTTCTGACTGACATCCATAGGCTCTCCAGGTTCTGAAGAGTTCCAGAACTACCATTTGCTTATGCATACTGCCTCGTGAAGTAAAACAAAGTCTTATTGAAATGCCTTTGTTCAGGTGATTACATTTTATGAAAAAGTGCCAGCACATATTCATCAGTAACTGTACGAGAAACTGAGATGTATCTTCCTGTTTAGACTAAATTGAAATTG
>NW_009633121.1:54240-61071 GCF_000690535.1 Cariama cristata | reverse complement strand
CAGCAGAACTTTGTAGAAAAGTGCACAAAGTGGAGGTAGTGCACATCTTTTCTGGCAAAACTTTAGAATAAGGGCTGGAAAAAGGTTCTTTGTATGTTGTTAGGTTTTACAAGTAAACTTTGTTTTAAAAGAAAGGATCCAGTATCCAAAGGTGAGGAAGCAAATGATGACATTGAGTAGTAAGTCTAAATTCTGTCTCCATGGGGAAGTTCTGGGAGGACTTGTAAGAGAAGCATCACTTTGGATGGGTGAGATGGCACTAAGTTTGAACTAGTAGAGAAGTGGATTGGTGTGTCCTTTGCTCAGGAAAAACAAACAAACAACAGTGTGCTAATTGCCATCTTTAAGACAAGCTGTGTGGAAGTCTGTTTGGAAATTGCATTCTTCCTTAACAAACTGCTGTTTCACAGAGGCGATTTTTCTGTGCTTATGTCTTTGCATAGGCAGGAGCAGGCAGTAGGGCAAGCAGATATGTGTAAGTACAAAAGTAAAGGCAGAAACAAGTAACACCCTTCACACCTGGGGTGAGGGAGGAGGTATCCAGAAATCAAGGAGGTTTTGGGTGCTGACTGGAATGGTATTTGCAAAGTGCTAAGAAATGGGAGTTAGCGTTTGTTCTTTTGGAATAAGTACAACTGTCTCCAAGAGATAATTCACTCCATTCATGTCTTTGCCTAGCAACAATAACTTGCAAAACCCGAAGTATTGGCTAGCTGCTGAGCTGAAGTGGCTTGCAGTTTATAACAATGATCATAATAATACACATGGTGTGTTTTATATTTTCAGACTGTTGTGTTTGGGGAACTGCTGTTGTAACTTCAAACTTCTTCATTGCTCTCACTTTTTTTGTCCATAACCCTCTGAATCCAGAAGAACTGGGAATTTGTACAATGTTAATATGAATTTATGTTACATTGAATCTAAGAGTCAGTGGATAATGAATGGTTTAAGGTAACTTTTAGTGTATGCTTGGGCCTTGGGTTTTTTGCTTTCTGATTTTTGTAGATCGTGTTTAAAAATTGTATGTATATATATTTGTGGGAGGACTGGTTTTGTCACTTAATTTGTGTTCTTGCGTAGGATCATATTTATTACAAAGAAAAGTGGAAAACTAGAAATACATTTGTAGCTCAAATTGTAGATTTATAGCAAGTATAAATGTAATTTAGTAATATAAATATAATCTATATATTAAAATTGTAAAATAATACAAAACAGAAAGGCAAATTTTAACAAAGCATGATCTGTCAAGCTGAACAGTTCCTATGTGTTAAGACAGCTTCCCTTGTCTACACTAGGATTTTAATGTCTTTAACATGCTACTTAAGATATGGTATGTATTTATTCTTCCTTATACTAGAGTACATACAATCTAAACCAAAAAGTAAATGTCATTTTTGATGAGAGCGCAGTATGTTGTGTTGTCTTAAAGGGCGTCACAGCTGATGAGCAAATTTTATGATTCGAAGTGTTCTTTGATGATCGTTAGTTGTTTTCCTGAAGATATTGGTATTTTTTATGTGGTGTGGTGATAAAATAGTCTTGCAAAGTACTGTGAAATAGCTACATCTTTAATATGGACAGGTCTTGAGTATGAAGAATGAGAACCTTCAAATGCTGCTTTTGAATTATCCTCTTAGTTGAAAATAAGCTTATTATTTGGAAGGGGAAAAGAGGAGGCACTTGGAAACTGTTTCTATACTGAGCAAAACTTCTGTTATATTGATGATGATGTAAATTCTCACCATTTTTCATGCATCTCCTCTTCTGTTTTTTTTGTTGTTTGGTTGGGTTTTTTATCATTTGGTTTACTTTGTCTCTTGTCCCTTGTTACAGTATGCAATTTTACCAAATACCTAAACAGACTAGCTGGTAAATCTGGAAAATAATTGGATTTATCTAATCCTCAATTTTAAAACGTTTTTGTACAGATATGGAGGAGTAGAGAGAACTGCTATGGTATCAGAAGCAAAATAAGCTTTCTTTTTTATAGTTCTAGAAATACTAGCCTACTCAGATTCTGTAATTCCAGGTGATCATAAATGAGAACTTTCTGAATTTGGTCCCCCCCCCCCCCCCCCTTTCTAATTCTCAGTGTAAAAGAGAGACTACTTCACTTGTGTAGAGCTATGAGGCTAATCCTCCCACCTTTAAGATTCTGTGGTAGTTATTTTAAGTCTAATGAGGTTGTTGGGGCATGGCTTAATAGGCTGATTGTGTGCAGATGGCAGTTGCCTTGTTTTATTTTTATCTTCCAATTCTGTTGAATAGTGGAAGGAGTAAATATTTGTGTGTTAAATGTAACAACTTTTGGAATTGCTCTCCCAATTTGAGAATGCTTATCGCCAGTGTTCTCAAATTTGCTTTCTCTTAAGAAACTTTTGATTTACCGTTTTAAATGTTTCTTTTGTCTCCAGGTTTTGAAAGTATTTTAGAAGGGCTTTATGGACCAAGGCTACGAAGAGACCTCAGTTTATTTGAAGGTAAATGAGCCAGCTTTTAGTGCAATGACCTTATTAGGCTTTTCTTTTAGTTAAAGGTAGTTTAAAGTATATATTGAATTCTAAAAAGGAAATCTTCAACTGTTTTTCTTTCTAATGATTATTTCATCATGTTCTTGTCAATACTGTGCATAGACAAAACACTAGGTAAAATGGTACCTAGGTTTTGTTCCTATGCAGGGAAATTTTGGATTAGCTAACCTTTCCTGAGAAGCTCTCATGAGAAACATTTACTTTTCTGGAATATTGCATCTCCTACTTCGTTTTTTGGACAGCTTTTAGAAAGGGAAGACAAGCTGCTCAGCTTCCTATCAACGTTAAATGGGAAAAGAAAGGTAATATGCTAGTTTGGTTGTCTTCTAGTGATCAAGAAAGTTTAAGCTTTTGATTTATTATTTTTTTAATCTTTATATAGATTAAAATTAAGCTTTTAATTTTTATATATTTTTGTATATATAAAGAGTGTATATATATTTAAGTGTGTACATAGATATAAAAATATATTTTCCATTACACTTCTAAGACCTAGCCTTATTCCAAATGGATTTGGGTTTGCTGAAACAGCTGTCAATAAATACCTGAGTCCTTAGTTAAGTATGATTTCTGAGATATTATTTATCTGTCTTTAACAAAAGCAGAAGAGGAAAATCTGGCACAAAATTGCTTTGAAGTGTTGAAAGAAGTGTTCTGTCAAGTTCATTTTCATGGCTTTAAAAAAATGTTATTTCTGCTATCGAACCTTCAAAATGTTCCATTTAATTTCTTTACAATTTATCTGATAGTGTAATTTGTAAAGCATGCAATACATACTGCTGGTACTAAGGCAGAGTGGCATATACTGTTTACGTTTGCTTAGAATAGGTTTGGAATGATTGCTTTAACTTGGTTATGGTTTTGTCCTCTTCATATTGTGCAAGTTCCTTGACTTGTATCATATGTATAACACAATATTTTCAAGGGAAAGGGGGAGAACTTGAAATACTACTTTACTGATGTTTTAAGAATATTTTTTGCCACTTATAAAGCTAAGCATGCCACTAGTCAGACTTAAAAACATTTAAGAAATGTGGAAATTTGGGTTAAAGCTTATTTTCATGAGTAGTACTCCCATCTGCTGTGATAAACAAGCACATTACTGCTTTGAAAAGGGAACAGGGCATTGTTATACTAGTGTACAGTATCTTTTCTTTTTTTCTGGTTGTAATAGGTTGCTGCATAGTGGGCTTTTATCACTGATTAGTGATTGAAGCTTTATTATTCTTTTTCATCAAAGGGTTTACATTTTGAAAGAAAATTCAGGACACTTTTTTTTTCTTTTGTGTAAGAAGGCAGAAAGTACTGAGCTAATGACCAGAATATAAGTGTTACAGTTAAAGGAGCCTGATAGTACGCAATAAGGTGTTATATTGTTCCATTAGGGTTCCTGCATGCATATATTTGAGCTGTCTTATGGGGAAAGTTTTAGCTTATGTCTCATGCTGTTGAAGATTTCTTGTAACCTATTTAAGATCTGCTATTTCCATTACTTGCAGAGGACCTTTAATATTTGATGCCCCAGTGACTTTGTTCTGCAAACTAAATTCATGTTTATCTAAAATGTAAAGTCTTAAAACTAATTTTTTTCCAATTTACAAGAATGTCTGATAGTAATGTGCCTGAATTTTTCAGCAGTTAAAGCCTGTTTCCATGTTTGACACACCTTTAAAATTGGCTTTACTTCTGGAGCAACTGAAGACATGAAGGAGTGTTAGGTTGGGATGCCCACCTTACCTTACTATTTTTGGTTCATTTTTATAGATATAGTATCTGTAACATCAGTAATGCTGTTTGAAATTGTGATGTTTTGTAGTAACACAGTAGAGGTAGACCTTAAAGTATAGGATGCAAGGCTATTTCTAATTTGAGGTCTGAATTGCGTTATGAAGATTAATTCAGAACTCTTGAGTAAAATTTGTTATAAATCTTCCCACTGGCATAATTTAAGTACCACTTTTCACTTTACAGCTAATGAAACTAAGATACAATGTAAATGATTTGCCTTAGTTAACAAAACATATGGTTGGTAGAATCAGAATCAGAGCCAAGTTTTTAGATTCTTAGCAACATGCCTAAATCTCTGCATCTTGTAAGGTGTCCATTTTTCTCATCTTAACCTCTGAACCAGTACTGTCAACATGCAGCATTATACCTCAAAACAAGACTCTTGTTTCTTTGAACAAAAGTCAAGAAATTATATGGCTTTCTTATCCAGAAATGTGTGAGAATCGGCTGAAATACATGCTGCTTAGCTACAATAGCATTTTTTTCTTTTACACTGTTGATTTTATCTGTTGTTATTAACATAGAAAAAAATTAATAATGTCCATAAAATGTAACATGAGTGTGTTAATTGATATATTTCCTCCTTAGTTCTGTCTTGAAAGAACTATTGATCAAAATCTATTTGATCTATAGATTAAGCTATTGTATTGTGCTCTCAAAGTTGTTTGAGAGAATAATAAATTGTAATGACAACTTTAAGCAGTAAAAGGTACACTTCAGGTTTTTTTTTCTTTACTTTTCAAAGAAAATATCTTGTAAACCTCAGAAGTGATCTTGCTGAGAAGCCAAACTAATTAAACTGAAATATCCACCCATAACAACAGATAGTTACCTCAAGATGGCAAGATTTTTTTTGTTACCTTGAAATTCTTGGGCTTGCTTAAATGGTTTTCGTCACCTCTGTTATTCAACACCATTTTTTTTTTTTTTTTTCCTGACTGCTTTGATAGTGCAGCTTCTGGCTGTAAAGGTGTCAAGTTCTGTATCTTGGCATCTGACCTTGGTCATGCTCTGAACTGGCTCGAGGCTTCTTGTGTCATTGAATCCTTAGGGCTTTCTAATCCTTTGCTTAGACCCATTTTCAGCTAAGTAGATTCACATGTAAATTATTATTCTTTACATTCTACTTATGGATATTTAGCTAAACTGTTAGAAAGCTTTTCCTCCAATCATCTGGTACGTGTGTATTTTCTCTTTTGGGGATTATGTACTGGGGTTCTAGTCTCTTATGGACAGAGGAAAAACAGTGTCTTGTGGGAGGAAAGCAGCTCTTTTACCATTCTTTCTCTGCCAGGAAAAAGACCTCTTTATAGAGGATGAAAGGTTTATTTGAGGGTGTGTCTTATTTTTCCTTGGGTTGTTCTGGAATATTTATTAATATATAAAGTAATGGAGTGAAAAATTACATTAGAAACATGTATCTCTAATATCATTCAAGTTTTTATAAAATTAAAAAGATGAAGGAACATGATAAACACCTCAGATATCCTAATATACTTATTAGGAAGCAGTAGTGCCATATAAAAATGAAGGGGATGATTTATTCAGAATTGTGACAAATAGCTGGAAAACGTATTGGGACATTATAATAATAATGCAGAAAATACTGGAAAGTAAGGGTTGAATTCTTTAAGCTATCTCATATTTAGATTTACTAGACAATTATTTCACATCTTAGGAGGTAAACATGAAGTCTGTTTGGTACTACAGATATCTGTATTCATTTGTTTAATCTGGTATGACTCCTTGGGAAGAATGGTTTGGGGAAACAAAGATCTTTATGGCTTAAGAAATGAAAGTAAGTAGTTTTTCTCAAAGTTCACAGTCTTATTCTTAAAAAATGGAATTAGGTTTAACAGCTTTGTACTGAATGACTTTGTTTTCAAGGAATTCCATGCTTAGTATTTAAATGATCTTTGCACAGTCTTAACTTTTTCTTGTGAGGTGACAAGTGTTGTAGGTTGTCAGCAAATCTTCCATCAGCTGACACTAGGCAAGATAAAATGGGGAGGGAGATGATCATGGTCCTAAATTGAATGCAGCTAAGAGAAAGTTTGTTCTGCTTGAAATGCCACCTGTGCCTCTGATCTTTCTGAGAGTATGGTTGTCTATCTAGTTAAAAACTGATACTGATCTCAATATGTTTCCCGTGGTGGTGACCTGAGACTGTTGGATGCTTGGCATTTAATATATCTGCTATATATCTGCTATCTGATGGCAGTTTTGCATAGCTCACTGGCTGGCTTAACGTGTTATGTTGCACATGGTTTATACTACTTTGAATAAATTTACTGTTATGTAGAGCTGATGTTTCTGAAAGTGTGTTTTTTTGGCTACACACAAGGATTGCTCTCTAGTTAGACTTTTAACAGTGGAACTTCAGGATTCCAAGGCAGAAGAATTTCTCTGAACATATAAAACCTGTCTTGGAGTTAGACGCAGAATCCCAACATTCATAAGTAGTGGGAAACAACAACCCTGCAAACAGCAAGGTCAGAGAAGGAAGAGC
>NW_009633121.1:0-54209 GCF_000690535.1 Cariama cristata | reverse complement strand
AGGTGCTCAGGGCACTAGAGCAGAGATTCCCCTGCAGCCTGTGGAGAGGACCATGGTGAAGCAGGGAGAACCTGCAGCCCATGGAGGACCACGTCAGAACAGACATCCACACTGTAGCCCGTGGAGGACCTCACACTGAAGCAGGTGGAGGTGTCCAGAAGGAAGCTACAGCCCATGGAGAGCCCATGCTGGAGCAGGCTCCTGGCAGGAATTGCAGCCCATGGAGAGGAGCCCGTGCATGAGGAGATTTTCTGGCAGGAACTGTGGGCCTGGGGAGCGGTCCCTTCCTGGAAGACTGTGCCCTGTGGAAAAGACACGCGCTAGAGCAGTTTGTGAAGAGCTGCAGCTATGGGAAGGACTCACACTGGAGCATTCATGAAAGCCTGTAGCCTGTGGGAAGGACCGCACACTGGAGCAGGGGAAAAATGTGCGGAGGAAGGAGCGGTAGAGAGGAACTGTTACGGACTGAGGACAGCCCCTGTTCCCCATCCTCCTTGTGCCGTTTGGGGTGGGGGAGGAGGTAGAAGAGTCAGGAATGAAGGAGTGAAGTTGAAACCTGGGAAGATGGGGTGGTAAGGGAGGTTTAGTTTTGCCTTTCTCGTTATGCAAATCTATTGGCAATAAATGAAATTAATTTTCCCCACATTAAGTCTGGCTTGTCTGTGACAGTAACTGGTAAGTCATCTCCCTGTCTTTTATCTTGACCTACAAGTTTTTCCATGTTATTTTCTCCCCTTGCCCTGTTGAGGAGAGGGAGTGAGAGAGTCACTGGGTGGGGGCTGGCAGCCAGCCAAGGCCAGCCTACCACAGTGTGTTATTGGAAACAGATAATCCCAAGAACCTGCCTAAAAGAACTGTGGTTGTAATTTAGTGGTAGAGAGAAAAGGAGGAAACCTATTTGATAATTAATAAGGGGGGCAGGAAGGGTTTAGGTTGTAAGTGCATGAACTGGAAATGAGTGGGATGGAGAGGACCTTGGTGTTGTAGTTAATCAAGTTTGTATTCATTCACCTGCCAAAATGCTGCAGCTGTGATGGAGACTCATGCATAACTAGGATACTGTAGGAAAAGTACTGTCTACAGTTTAAGGAAGTCTGGTGTAAACATAAAAGAAGGGCATCATCTTGATGTTGGTCAACTGTGTTCAGGAAACAGGTGTTCAAGTGAAAAATGGTGCAGAAAAGATGGGGTTGAATCTCAGAAAACTGGGTGGACTAGATTAACCTAGCAAAATGAAGTGTAAAGGGGGGATAATGGTATTCTCTGTAAATACATCAAAGCACTAAATACCTAAAGAGTTGCTGTTTGTGGGTGTAGGAACAATGTTGCTACAAAAGCAAATGGGAATAACTTGCCGTGAGTAAATTTAAATGAGAAATTAGAAGGTTAATTTTAACTATTAGCACAGTTGGTTTGGGAAAAGCTTTAAAGCAATTGATGATTTGGGAAGAGAAGACTGTGTTGAAAAACTCCTGACTTTTGAAACGGGGCTTAATAACTTGTTTAAAGAAAATAGATGGCATGTCTCTGGTAGGGGAAGACTGGACTTGATACAGGCGATCCGTTTAAGTCCTATATTCCCTGAAGACCAAAGTATGTATTCTGATAAAACATATAAAGTTACTTTAAACTTCTCTAAATAAATCAAGTACTACAAGTGAGTATAGGGGTTTGGTTTACCTATAGTGATGATATCAAATCAATTAAAATATTGTAAGTACAACACATGTAGCTCAAATGGTAAGGAGTCCGTATCCTAATTCCTAGGATAGCTTAGTTTACTACAAGTTTGCACACTTTTGTTAAAAGGAATGATGAGGAATTCAGAACTTTATTTATAGTATTCAGATGCCTCCAGTAACTGTGATAGGTAATCAATTGAAATGTATGAGTTTACCTTTCCTTTTAAGAGAGGTTTCCTCTGCTCTTTGAAAGTTGAGTCATGGGAGCCAGACAAGACTTTGGAAATACATGAAGAATTGAATACTACTGACTACATTGTACCAATAAATGCATATTAGACTGTGATGGAATTTATTTAAGAGAATTGTGGGATGTGTATTTTGTTCTCAAAATCCATTTTTACTTGTTTAAAACATCTAGCTTTTTTTCTTCTTTTAAGACTGTGAGCCAGAAGAGCTAACTGACTGGTCTATGGATGAGAAATGTTCCTTTTGTAATTTACACAAAGAAACAGTCAGTGTAAGTATGAACATGGTATCAACCATGCCTTCCCAACACTCAGTTTTTGGTATGAAAGTAAGAATTGTAGAATTAAATTTTGCAAATAGGTTAATACTGCATTTTGACTCAAGATAATTTGGCTGTGAGAGGGAGTAAGGTGGCTTGGCTTTATAGTAAATATCTTTTTAGTGGTTGTTTTTCACTCAATAGCTCAATAATTTAATTGTATATTGTACTACCAGTAGACTAACTTCTGAAAGATGTTATAATCTTCATATGTCTTCTAGGATCGTGCATCAGTTATCGGTTCTTCACAGTCAACGCCTACAGAGGAACTGTCATCTCAGGGCCAGTCCAACACTGATAAGATTGAATGCCAAGCAGAAAACTATCTAAATGCACTCTTTCGAAAGAAAGGTAATAAGAGCATGTCTTTAATATTAAGAGATATGACACAAATCTAGAAGAATCAAATGATTTAGGGTTGATCTTGATTCTTAAGTAGTTTTTATTTATCTACTGAATGCTGTTTCTCTTCTTTATTCATTTGATTTTCCTTAATCTTTTTCTTTGCTTACTTGAATCACCAAATGAAGCACTACTGTTCATACTTGCTGTTGTTAGTCCTGTTGCATTGTGTGTTGCATTGAATCCCTTCATGAATAATGAATGATGAATTCATTATATTTTATTGTTTGGTTTTTTGTTTTGTTGCGTTTTTTGTTTGATTGGTTCTTTTTTTACCATGAGCTGCTACTTTCTTTTCATGTGAACTTCAGGTGCCATTCTCTGGAATTTTAGGCAGTTAAACATTTTCTGCTCCTCAACTTTCACTTTTGGAAGACTGTTTTAGGTGAGAGAATGTGTCTTGCAGATTACAAAACAGGATTTGTGATCTTCTCTCACAAAAGCTGTTGCTTCAAATACATCCAAGTCAGAAGTTGAAACTTCTTGTCGAAATACAGTATTTAGTAGCTCATGAATTCTTTGACTATCCTTGTTCTTTGGCACTCAGCAAGTTTCAGCAGTACATGAGTGACTGGACATGAGAGTACATGAGTGACTGACAAGTTATTAGCTTGGTTCATGTAAGTTACTAAACTGACTGCTGTCAACAGCAGCAAAAATACACAGGGATTTAGGGAAAACGAGTAAGGAACATGAATGCATTTCTACTCAGTAACTACAACTTTCACAGGTTTTTCTTGGGTTTAGTAGGTGTACTTGGATGTCAAAATAGCAGAGTATGACTAGAGTGACAGCCTTCTCTTGCTGTAACAAAGAATTCAAGAGAGTCATAGAATGGTTTGGGTTGGAAGAGACCTTAAAGATCCTCTAGTTCCAACCCCCCTGCCATGGGCAGGGGCACCTTCCACTACACCAGGTTGCTCAGAGCCTCATCCAGCCTGGCCTTGAACACTTCCAGGGATGGGGCATGCACAACTTATCTGGGCAACCTGATCCAGTGCCTCACCACCCTCGTGGTGAAGTCAGACACATTTTCTTCCTTCACATAGGTGGGAGGAAAAAAAACAGAGTTGACTTTCTCCCCTTTACCTTGCAGTAGCAGGAAGAAATTACTATGCCCTTGAACCTGGGGTGGGTGGAATCTTTTCCTGTATAGGGCGTCTGTCTGTTCAGCCTGTGTTTTACTTAAGGCTTTAAAGAACTTTAAATGGAGTGCAGCAGCATTTTGAGTCCATCTTCGATCCTTAACTTTCTTTAAAACCAACTCTTTTTTATTTGAAATAATAAAATGTCCAATGAAGTTGACACCTTGTTACTTCTGAAATTCTTGTGTTTTCATCACAGGCCCAGTTGCATGGCATCTCCTTAGGCAGGTATTTTAATTCCTTCAAATTTCTGCTTTCTCAGATCTTGTCTTGGTCTTGATGTAGAGTGCTTTTCAACATTTACCTGCTTTATGCTTCTGCTGGAGATGCTGTCTTTTGATACTTCTTGAGAGAAACTTTTATCCTGGGAGAAGTGAAATTTGGCATGACCTCACCTTACTGGAGTGAGTGGCTTCTGTGAAGTTTTTCCACAAAGAGCATTTGGCTTTTAGCATCTTCCTTAGCTTTTTTTTTTGATCTGCCAGATCAGTTATGCTAGATTAAAAAGGTTTTATCTATTCAAAAACAAAACCAAAGTCTTTTCCAATTGTTTTTGTATTCTCTGAAGGACTTGCATATTCTTGGGTAAGAGGTACTTTGCTGAAGAGTTTTCTAAGACAATAGCTTCAGTTCAGGTTCCAGCGAAGTCTCTTAAGTGGTTCAGATTATGGGAAATGAAAAGGAAAAAAATTTTTGTATCTGCAAAGGGCATGTGAAACCAATTTATGAGGTATTTAAGTAATTGTCTTGGCTTTGTAGGAGGAAGATGAAGAGTTTTACTAGAAAAATCCCAAGTCTGCTTTCTGAATTTTTGTAAGTTTTTGAGATCAATTATCAACTTACGAAAAAAGGAATCAAAAAACTTCAAGTTATTGTTCAGCTAAGGAACAGTTCTTATACCTGGTACTAAAGCAGATGCCTTTTCATTGTCCAAAAAAAAGTAGAATTCTTGGATGACTGTCTTTAAAATGGAAGTAACACTTGCTTTACTTGTTTTGATTGCAGACTCCTTGAGATCATATACTGTCTCTTAATGTTGTAACTAGCACAGTTTCATTTAGGGCCTTTGTCAACAACTTCTAAGACTAGTGAGCAAATTTGAGAGTTGCGCTTATTGGTCTCATTATCGTTTTGTTTTAGAACAAGTTACTAAATGGCTGAGGTGTTTTTAATTTGCAGACTAGTTTTTGGGTTTGGTGTTTTTGTTGGTGTTTTTTTTTTTTGACATCAGGAAACTAGTTCAGAAGACCTCGAAACATGCAGCCATGTTACATCATTATCTACAGGATACAACCTTCAGACATTCATAGATGAGGATTTGTCTGTAGAATCTCAGACAAAGATGGTTCCTCTTCCCTTTTAAGAGGATGGTAGAATTACTGCCAAGATGGGTAAACTCTTGAGAGGCTCTAAGTAACAAAGTCTTGCTATTAGGAACCTATCTTCACTATGTGTTAGTAAAAGACCAATCTGGTAGGTAGTAGTCTGTAGGAAAGTTCTGTCCTCGGCAGACACCTCAGTAAAGCTGAAGTAGTTTTTGTCATCAAACATTGATTGTTTCCATTAAACAATATATCTTAAACCCAGATGCTTTCTTCCGAAGTATGGCATCTCTCTTTACCTATTTTGTATTGTAAGCAGAGTAGACTGGGATACTTTTCCACTTACGTAACATTAAAATACATCAATTTTCTCAAAGAAGCAGTTATGAGGAAAAAACATGATGTACTTTAAAAAATACATATTAGTCTTTTTCCTTTTTTTTGATGACTATTACAGAATGTGGCATATGGGATCATTATTACATGGCAGAGTCATAGTTGTTTAAGAGCTTGATCAGACACTTTGATCATGGCTTATTAATTTTCTGGTTTTCTAGTGATCTGCATTGTATGTTCTTGGAAGCTTTTTTCCCATGCAATATTAACGTGACCTCTTTTAAACAACAACAACAAAAAAGTCATTTAAATATATTCATGGTTGTGAATCAGGTTCTATCTTCAGGACATGATCCACCAGAAGATGGAAACCTGAAAAGCTTTTGTAGAAATTAAGAAATTGAGGCACAAAATTAGAGGGAGAAAGTGCTCAGGATGACTTCAATCTTTCCAGATTCTCTGGGTAGCTCTGTCAGGTATCTTCAGTGCCATGTGTTCCATATGAAAATAATTTCCCTGTAAGCTTTTTGAAGTTATTCCTTATTTCTAGATATCTGTCTCATATTCTAAAATATTTCCATTCAGACCTATGGCTTTCGTACACCATACCATATACCTGCATTTAACTCTTCTGAGTTCTCCTGTTTTTTTCTTAGTTATATCTCAGAGATGCATAGATGTCATGAGCTGGTTATGCTTCTTGAGCAGTGTATATGTAATTTGGCAAGCCTATGAAAATGTAATGTTGCACACAATCTCAGACTACAAAAAAGTGTTACTTTTTGAGGTGTAGTTTGGAGTTGTACACACTACTTGATCCAATACCTGCAGTTCCTTTTTATGAATAATTTTATTAATAATTAAGAAATCTAATTTGTCATGTTGAAATCTGAAACGTTTTCTGTAAGAACCGAGAACTCTGTCACAGTTTGTGAAGTAAACTTGTGTGACATTATTGCTATCGCTCTTCCTCAAGTTCATCAGGAAAGAAAGTTTAGCAGGATTTCAGCTGCTTTCTTAAGGAAGTTAAACATACTTTTTGTGTTGCCTGCCTGCCTACGAGTGTTATTGTCTTCATTGACTTCCGAATTTCTTGGTCATTTTCAACTATGTTTAAGATGATCCTTAGAAATATGACTATGTACGGAGTAATGAAAATTACTATCTGAGGAAGGGAAAACATTGAATGTTTACAAGAACAGAAGACTAGAGTGAACTTGGCCCTTATTCCTTCTGTTTGTTGATCAGTCAAGTTAACTAAACTAATCATGATAACATGGCTCAGAATAAATTGCTGTATTTTATTTTTAACTTGCTGGTGATCTGACAGCGAGCTGGAAAAGTCTCCAGGTAAAGCGAAGTATATTGCTGGGACAGTTTGGTGGCTGTTGAGGTGGAGTTCTAGAAAATGTGGCCTTTTTGTGAAGAGGTGAGAGAGGGAGTGAATACAGGAAGCACACTGATAAGCAGCCAGGTGTTCTTAGTTCCGCTGCTCACACAACAGGATTGTAAGGTACAAGGAGGGTTGTGACCAATGCCTTTTGGTATTTTATCAGAAGAGAAATTAAGTCACTATTTTGACTTTTTACTGAAAAAATACTGTTTTTCAAGAAATAGAATACTATTGTGAAGCGCTGTTTTGGGAGTTTTTAACTCCTTGTCTGTTGTCCTGCCAAATACATGTGTAAGTCTGAACTATCAGTTAAATTGGTCATTACATTGTGCATTGCAGTCTAATGATCACACATAGTGTTAATGCAGAATAGTTAAGAATGTGGATTTGAATAGTTAAAAGGTGGTGCAGTGTATAAACTGAGGAAATCTTAATCCTAAATGTGAGCTTTGAATTAAAATAAGTCATTGCAATTACTCATAATTACACATCATCTTTATTACTGCCTTCTCTTGCATTCTGACTGTAATCTTGACAATCACAAGCAGAAAATATCAGATTGTATCATACAAATGTGTATGTAATTTAGCCTTCTCTTATTTTAATAATGTCAGGAGATCTACAGTGATCTGAGAGAAACTAGAGGAACATCAGAGCTACCTTTTACTCCAAATCCTTAGAGACAGTTTTGGGTTTGAAGTAGTATGTATGTACGTACATGATCCATGGAGAAAATACAGTTGCCTTGTGTTTTAAATCAGCTACGTGAAAAATAGAAGTTTAAACAGATGTAAGCGTGTAGATTTAAAACTTTGTAAGTAGCTATAATCATGACTTCTAATAAAACATCTTAGAATAAAAACATTTTAGGTTATACAAAGTATATCTGGTGCCATCTGCTGATAATAATTAAGAAATATTTGCTAGAGATACTAAGTTCAGAGACCTAATACTTTTCTTACCCCAAAATACATTAAATTGCATTTAAAATTTTTATATGACTAATAACGAATTTCCCATGTGAACCACAGCTTTACCACTGTGAACTTAAAATTACAGATCTCTGTTTTCATTGCATACTTGTATAATAATACAGACGGCCATTGAATGTAATTAGACTTTATATAATACACTTCAAGTATGTGTGCCCTATTCTGATCACTCAGAGTCTTAGTGATAAAACGTTATGTAAAAATTGCATTTACCTTTAAAAAGTCTATTTTCTTTGAAAAATGTACGGTGTGTAAAAAGAAAATAGTATATGAAACTATATAACTACTTCTTCTTTCCTTTGAATAGCTAACATCTCTATCATTTCTATTCTATATCATTTGGAGAGCTGTGGGAAATTATTTCTAACTTCAAAATACTCTAAATAGCTGGTATTATGAGGAAGCAGTGATGCATCCAGAGGTTCATTTTCCATTAGGAAGCAAAGCAGCATTAATAGGAATGGATTAAGAGCACCCTTTCCAGTACCTCTGAGCAAGTTACTGAGAAGACAGGGTCAAACTCTTCACAATGATGCATAGCAGGACAGTGGAAGATTACAGAGAAATTGAAATGAGAGGTTCTTTTTTATGTAAGGAAAAATGAGGACAGGCAAGCAGTGAAACAGGCTACTTGGAGAGGTTGTACAGTCTCCATCCATGGAAGTATTCAAGACTTGTCTGGATAAACCCCAGAGCAACTTGATTTCATCTCGTAGTCAACCCTGCTTGAGCAGGCAGCTTTGTTAGAGGCCTCCCAAGGTCCTTCCAACATGAATTACGATTTAATGACTTCCACAGTAGAACAGTTGATGTGATAGCAACACTATTTGTATTTATGACAGTTAAGCTTAGATGAACTGTGGGCAAGCCCTGTAGACTGAATATGCATTAGCAGCAAGAGCACTTCAGATGCACCCCTGGAGCACATCTTCCATATTATATGCTTTAAGATACCTCCTCCTGCCACCCCCTGCCTCCCAGTATTACCTTTTTAGAGTAAATTACCTTAAAATCTGTAAACTGCCAGTAGCTGTAGCAGTTGAATATATGAGAAATTTTGCTACATTTATTCTTCTATAGGGAGTATTTGGAAATTATTATTCAAGAATTAAAACTAATACTAAAGAAAATTTAAGGGGCAGGGGAGATATTCCTTTGTTATTCCAACTAAGTCAAAAGATTACTTTGCTCCTAATGGAAAAGCAGTGTCTAAAAGAAATTCATGCTTGGATATTACCAGTGCGAAGAGTCTAAAATGGAATAGAAAGGCAATAGAAACTTGGCAGTTCTGAAGGAGATGATGTTTTGTATATTTGATGTTGTATGAGTTTCTTGGTTACTAACTGTCAGATGTTTGTTTGCTTGTGTTTGGGTTTCGTTTGGGTTTTATTTTTTTAAGCTAAGCTATTGATCGGTAATTTCCATTGTCTAGACCTGATTCCCCTGCCATGCAGACACTTACTTTTGTTGCTAGATAATTCAGTTTTTCAATTCCAACTCTTAACTCTCCTTGTTCCTTTGTTATTTTTTTGCATATATATTAGCATTTTTGCACCTGTTGCCTTACTGCTTCACTATCTTTTGTTGAATTTTTTCTTTCCTTGTAAGTGTGTGTCTAGGGTGATAAAATTCCAGTTGAACGTTTATTGGGTTCATTATTTAGGAATCAGGAAATACCAGTAAACAAAGAATACCTGTACCTGGATGTTACATGATGGGGAGAGATCTTTTTCTTTGTAGGTACCCTCCATCATTTAGAATCTCATACCTCTCCTCTAGAAACTGGTATCAATTTTAGAAATTGTGGTAGAGAGCTGGCTGAAAGATTGTCAGGATATAGAGCTTCAACCATAAGCGGACTTGTTTTGTCATGCCTTGGATAAGGTCTCTTGAAGCCAAGATATCTAGCATATACTCGGTTTTTGAAAATGCTGGAGCTTCACCTTATTCGTAAAGCATTACTGAAAGACCAAACAAAAGATATTGACAAGAAGCATCTGAACAGTCAGCTGCCCTCTCGTGTGCTTTAGACAGCACATTGCATATGTGCATGTTTGTAATTCCTTGCAATACAGTTGGTGAAAATGAATTCTCAAAATGTAATATGTTTTGAATAAACATGAAACAAACAAAAATCTTTTGCACGTTTATGCTAAACTTGAGCAGTGTTCTTTGATCTCAGTGGTCACTCTTTTGCTGGTAGATGGATAAAGCTTCATTGGCATAAAGTGCTAGGGCAAATATTCTGTATTATCCTCCAAGCTACCTATTAGGAAATTTACACTTTGCATGCAAACATATAGAATCATTATAGAATCATAGAATCATTATGGTTGGAAGAGACCTCAAAGATCATCAAGTCCAACCGTAATATACCTGATCCAGTCCTTTCAGTTTCTCTGCTTCCGTGAAAACAAAACTCAATTTATCATCTGTCTTAACCTGTCTCAGACTAATTTAGGTATCCCGGTAACTGCCATCATGTCCTTTGGCATTTCTTTCAGGCAGTCAAGGCTGACCTGAAAGCTAGTTTTTCTGTATCTCATTCACACTTACTTTAAATCTCTGTCCCTTCTTGATGAAACCTGTTTCACTCATTACCTATGAACTCAAGGATAGGCAATGGTTAAAACATTGAAAAGGGTATTTTTGTTTTGTGTGTATGGAGTTGAAGGAAAGAAGGAAGAGTGAGATAGTGAAATGAGTACTACTACTGCCACTTTAAGAAAGAATGTAGATCTTTGAGTATGGGCAATTGTGCTTGTCCTGTGAAATGAAGTATTGCAGCCATCAATGCAGTATTGCTTTGAGTAACACAGCTTGCTTTAAGTGAGGTTTCTTAATTACATTATTTATGCTAAGTTACATATCTTTATTTTGTTGATCTTTCTGGTACTTCTGTTTATATTAGGATTCTTTTTATTTTTAGTAATTCACAAATGTCATTTCAGCTATGCTTGTTAATAAGAGGTTTAACTTTTTTCTAGCTGACAGATAATATTAAAATGAAGTCATAGGTATCTCATGTTTGATCCTTTTATTATTTTTGTTACTTTTAAAATGAAACACTTCTTTCCATGGGACTGTTACATACACAAACAAAAAAATAAGGTACATACAGTTTAGAATAGGAAATAAAGCTTTTCTCCCGAATGTTTTCATTGGTAGCACTTTGAAAATGTCCTGGCAATGTCCTGAAAATCCTGTAAGATTTTACAATTAAAATTTACAGTAAAATTTAGTTGCTTGTATGACTACAATTTGTGTGGGATATTTCAAGTATCATAGTATAGTATCATATCAGTTTTAACATTGCAATCCTGAATCTACAATGGGGATTATAATCTAATATGTAGGTGAAACAAATTTTTTCTTTTATTTAAGATCGGCTCCTCAAAAGTCCAACTGTTCTATGTTATATAAAGGACTAACCTGTAGAACTGCACTTTAAAATTAATTATTTTTGTTATACTTGTTCTTTGAAAGTAATTCCTTTATGTATTAATTCATAGCTTTATTTAACTTTCACTGTTTTTATTCAAAATTATTTTCAAAACTGAAAACGAACTGTCTGCAAATGAAAATTCAACTTATTTACCAACAATAAATACAGATTCTGACTCCCATACTTGCATTACTCATCTAACCACATAGTTTTACTTGCATACTATGACAGAGGAATAAGGTAAAAATTACTCATGTGTTCTAAACATGTTCTTCCAAGTGACCTCCAGTTAGGAGTGCTCATAGGAAAAACTTACTAGACATCTGAGTTAGTGTGTTTGTTACACATGTACTTATTACACATACTTATTGTGCTTATAGGAAGTATTTATTTAAAGAAAAGTAATTAAATTAAGTTTGGGTTTTTTAATACATCTGTTGCCTGTGTTGTTGTTTGTTTTTTTTTTTTGTTTGTTTCTAGATCTTCCTCAGAACTGTGATCCTAACATTCCCCTAGTTGCTCAGGAATTAATGAAAAAAATGATCCGTCAGTTTGCAATTGAGTACATTTCAAAAAGTAGCAAAATTCAAGAGAACAGAAATGGTTCATCATTTGAACCAAGTCTGATATGTAAAAGTATCCAAATGAACCAAACGGAAAACTCCCTTCAGGAAGAACAGGATAGCCCTCTAGACCTCACTGTGAATCGAACTCAAGAACAGAATACTCAGCAAGGTAAACTTTTATATCTGCTTGTCTGTGTTTTGCTGTCTTTTATTACCTGATTATGTCTTATTCTCTTAAAAACATAAGTATGTGTCTGGGTCAAATAACTATGTTTTATCTTTCCAAAGTAGTGACCAGTATATAGGAAAATAAAGTTATCCTATGTGGTTAAAATAAGGTTGAAGGAAAGTTGGCATTGCATTAACTTAATGCTGAAAGAAACCTCGTACATTTACCTTTAAACATCAGGAAAAAAGTTATAAGAGAACTGTAAAAAAACAAAAGAAAACAAACAAAAAATGCCAAAACCCCCACAAAAACAAAAACCACAAAACAAACCACATTCTTTCTAGAAACACTTTTCATATTTTGTGTTAGCAAGTAAATATTCTCATTTCTGAGTGCCTGCATTAAATAAGTGACATTGGAATTTCTCAGCTTTAGAATACTGAACCTAAGTCAGCTCACCTGTGGCTGTCACAGGTAACAGTGGTTCAAAATTTTATTGAAATGGCTGTTAAACCTTCTGAGAAAAAGAGAGAAAGATGCTGGTATTTCAGAAAGCAAACATCATTCTGTGTCAGCCCTTGGACATTTTGATTCTTTAAATACAGACTGGTTAGAATGATGGAAGAGATTAATTTGGGAGGAAATTTCCATACTTCATGCCTTAATCAGTATAGATCAGTGCAGCTTTCTTAATTGAAAGTAAAGCTATAAAAAAAGTGTGTCTCGCTATCATTTACAAAAAGGAAATAATTTCTTTGCCTCAAGGAATATTGCCATCCAAAACAGATAATATAATCACAAGAGTGTTTTGGACTTTGAACCTAATTTGGATTAGCAGCAATTTTCAGGAAGGGTTGTGACTGTCATGCGCAACTGAAAGCAGTGGCAAAAGCAACTTTGGTCTTTTGCAGATGCAGGGGTCCATGTTAATCCAATAATACTGCAGACCAAAGGGAAAAGTTTACCTGTATGTCACGTACCATACTAAAAATGTTAAAAGAAGGTAGAACTGCAGAATTAAGTATTTTTTTAAAATGTACATTAGTCAGAATGAAAGCAGATTTCATATGTTTGTGCTTAATGATGCAGCCTTTAATTAGATGAAACATCCATTGCGGGGGGGGGGAGGGGGGAGGTGGAGTCTGACATGAGTTTACCTTGCTAAACATACATATTCTAGATTAAATTTTAAGCATCCTATTTCTTTGACAGCAGAAGCATTAAGAAATTCTGGAATTCCTGCGTATATTCTGTGTGGTCAGCAGAAACCAGTTCATGCCTGAGTTTAGCAAATACCTTGTGCAGATTAAATCCTGAGAAAATATCTGTTGTGCTTTGACATGCCTCTGCTAAGAATGAGTTACAGATTTTAGAGATTCATAATTGGCCAGGTTGAAGCACATTTCTTTCACACGGGCAATAAAAAGTACTTTCCTGATATCAGCACTATAGCCTGTTGCTTACTTCAGCATTTGCTTATGAAGAATAACTAGTTTCTGTTCCCTTATGGGCATTTTAGTCCCCAAAGACAGGTTCTGGTCCTTGCTGAGCCCAAAAAAATCTTTGAGAGATGAAAGAGAAGGCAGAGGGTGAATGAGGCAGCAATGGGAAGAAAGTTCTGCTGCCACCCTTAGCTATTTGAAAATCCATTGATCTTTTGTCCAAGAAAAACTTAATGTATAGAGAGATTGAAGTATTTAAATATTTTTTAATATTATTTGAATTTTTCTTACAATGATGTTAAACAGCAAGTTTAGAATTGTGCATCTTCAGCAAAACATCTCAGGCTAAAGTAGTGGCTCAGCATACATAGTTTACTATGTAAAACTTGTATACCGTGTAAGATATTGTAGATTCTCAGAACTTACACTGCCATGTTTTCTCAAGTGCTTTGTTAAAGATACTAGTCTTGCTGTGAAGTTTAGAGCTACTGAAATGAGAGGAAATATTGAAACAAGGCTGTAGCTGGAAAAAGGTTTCAAGCCATCTTATCGTACAACCAGGGAAGTTGTATTGTGCTTCCCACTTCCCATGAATATACTAATTTTGAGTTATCTTAGCTTTCCACTGTAGTGGTAGCAACACAAGCAAGTAAGATCAAGATGGAAAAAGTCAGCCTGCTCTTTTTATTTGCATGGTGTTTTAGGTGCAGTGATTCATGAAAAGTTCTTTCAGTTAGCTATTGTTAGGGACTCTGTGGTGTTATTCTACGTACCCTACTTCTCTCCTTTTCCTGAAGAGAGCTTGGATATATGGAAGTGTTACATGCTTACAGTAGGGAATTGTGAATTTTTTTAATTGGATTATTTTTAAAAATACATTATTCTGTGTCTAACAGTATACTACTTTGGTCTGGAGACTCATGAAAGCTATACTATGGTTTCCTTAGTAGTGTCTCTTAATTGTTGTGCAACTCTTTTTGTTACTTGCTATTTGTAATTCCTGTTACAATTTCCAAATGAAGTGGCAGTAAGAGAGTAGGAAGTTCAAATTTGTACATTGCTTTGATGGATCCTCAAAGTTGAAATCTTTTAATTGAAAACCTGTGAAACAGATAATGACCTAAATATGAATACTTCAGGTTCATTTTCTGTTTAGACAGGTGCTTTACATTTGCAGTAGTCATCTTTAAAATGAGTGTTCTAAATAATAAAACAGACAATCTTGTTCCTTTGCTATGGCAATGATTCTTGGACTTAAGTTGAGAGGAAGTAAGCTTTATTTTCCAGATCACTAGAAGCATTTTTTTGCACTAAGCAGATCCAAGTTAAATGCTAGCTCAATACTGAAAAAAGATTCTGCCGCTGAAGCTGTCTGGCGCTTCTTACTTTACTTCAGTATCTATGGGCCATCTCTGAAGTACTCCCACAATACTCAAGTCTGATACTTCCAGACTGATACCCCTGTGTATTGGATTTACATGGCAAGGTTTGGGTAGTGGGGGCGGCTGCGAGGGTGGCATCTATGAGAAGAGGTCGGGGCTGCCCTATGCTAGGCACAGCCAACTCTGCAACAGACACACAACAAAGTGGAGCACATCAGTGAGGCTTGTGGTGTCTCTGCAAAAATGTATTTAAGAGCAGAAATGCTGGACAAGCAGAGGAGTGAGAAACATCAGGGCAAACGACAAGGTTGGAGAAGGAGGGGGAAGAGGAGCTTTAGGCACCAGAGCAGGTATTTCACTGCAGCGCATGGAGAGGACAACACCGGTGGAGCAGGTATTCCCCTGCAGCTCATGGAAGAGACCACTCTGGAGCAGATATCCACACTGCAGCCTGTGGAAGACTCTACATTGGATCAGCTGGATATTTCCTGAAGGAACTGCAGCCTGTGGAGAGCCCACAATGGAGCAGGGGAAAAGTGTGAGGAGAAAGGAACTATTAGAGAGGAATTGTACTGACTGTACCCCTGATTCCCAATCCCACCTGTGCCACCTGGGGATCAGGGAGAGAGAGGAGTGAAGCTGAGCCTAGGAAAAGGTGGGATGGGACATGCTTTAATTTTTTCCTTTTTCTCATTATTTGAATCTGTTTTAATTTGCAATAAATTAATTTTCCCCAAGTCTGTTTTGCCTTTGATGCAGAGACTTCTTGCCCTTGATAAATATGGGAGACTTGATCGCTCTCTAGCTGCTAAGCAAAGTGACTTACAAGAGGCAGAAGTATAAGCTGTACAAATAAATAATGTTTAGCTACACACCTTAGTCTTGTTGCTATATCTTCTAGGACAATGATAGTGTGTAAACATAGCAGAAAAATGCAAGAGCGTTTCCTTGTTTCATTGATCCATCATAGATTGGAAGACATTGGAAGGTAACTGGCAATGTGTGACACTTTGCTGCATGGACTTTTTACAGCTATCATGTAGCTTTGTCGTTGTTGGCTACTATTGAAGTAGGAAAAATAAGCATAATGGAAGTAAAAAATTCTGTTTAAATTATTTAAAATAGCATTTTATTATCTGGTTTAACAATGTGCATGTGATTTCACCAAAACTTGTAGTAAAACAAAGATTTCTGAATAATGGACCAGAATTTGGAAACAATTCTTAATTTTTGAAAAAGTGGTTTCTTATCTGTTGTGGTTTAACCCCAGCTGGCAACCAAGTACTGTACCAGCTGCTAGGAAGAAAATTAACTTTATCCCAGCCGAAACAAGGACAGTATCTCTTGAAAATCCACACTGAAGTTAGTATGGCAACTGGGATCATGGCATGTGTGGCCTCTTGATTGCTATCTTCAGGGCTATTGAAAGAATTCCAGACACTACTGAACCCCTTATTTTCTTAATATACTGTTCTTACCATGTATATTGGGGAAAATACTGTGCTTTTTGAAGGTATACATGCTAAGTTCACAAAGGTAAAGTATGAGCTGTAAATATGTTCAAGAAACAGTTTGTTAATACTTCTACGTGAAAAGGTCACCCTAAAAAGGTACATTTTTTTGAGAGTAGTAGGTGTTTATTTCTTCCTTAGCTGCTGTGGTGGCTAACAGCCAAGCTCCTTGTCAGATGTTTGCTTGCTTGCTTCCCTCTAAGCGGCACAGGGGAGGAAATGGGAATAACAGGAAGGAGAGCTCATGAGTTCCAACAGACCCACTGCAGGGCATAGCTGAGCCCAGTGGCCCTTTGGGCAGAACTTCTGGGAAAACATGTTTAAGAAAGGGCAAAAAGTGCCAGCTGGAGAGAGAAAAAGGAAACGAATGAGAAAACAGCAGAGGGAGGCCCAATGGCAGAGGAAAGTGGCAGATAGAAACCATTAGGTAGACTGTGGACACTCCACAGCCCTTGCACCACAGAGATGGTGGTGGTCACAAGGGAAGCTGGAGCAGAAGTGAGCCTGGAAAGGGGGGAGGAAAGGTAGTGTTGTAATGTGCCTTTTTGTTTCCAATACCTGAATTCATAGTTAAATATTCATTTTAATAGGCAAAAATTTAAGTTCATTCTCCCCAAGCAGAGTCTGTTTTGCTGCCAAGACCTTGCCATGGACAACCAATATCTAGCCATGTATGTTTCAGCTGGCAGTTTTTCATTTTACACAATAGCACATCAGGTCAGCAAAAAGGGGCTAGTCAAAGCAGTAGTTAAGAATTAATAAAAGGCTTTGGTGTTCTTACTTGGCAGTTCTCCGAAAACATTGTTTCCATATGCAGCCGCACAGAAAATAGCCAGCAAAAGGCAAGGCATCATCAGGACAGGTATTGAAAACAAGATAGTGTCATTTTGTTGCTATGAAAAACCTGATCGAGGTTTACCACAGTATGACAGATATGGTAGAGAGAGAGTTGCTGGTTAGTAAATCTCACAATACTAGAACGAGGGAGGGCTCGCTGAAACTTGTTAAAAAGGAAAAACAGATAAGGAGCAGCTTTTCCACAGCAGTTTGTGAACTTCAGGAACTGCTGTGACAGGAGTTTGTGGAGATGGACAGTGGCCTGGGTTCCGAAAAAAAGGCCTTAGGCAACTTCCCAACTATCAGAACTAAGGCTAGAAACTAAAGCTAGAGTAGACAGGGATGTATCTCTGAGAACCCTAATCCAATGATAGGAACTACTGGGAGAGCAGGAGAGGAATGAGCTGCGGGTAGTGGCCAGGTGATGTGCTCTCCCACACTAGGAGCAGAGTTTTCCCCATGCCTGGAGACTGAGGACTGAGTAGGGTAGGTTGTCTGACCTAGTGAGGCAGTTCATAATAGCTAGTGAGAGGTTTCCTGAAACCTGGAAAAAAACAGAAGTTTGCTAGAATCAGTACAGAAATACCAACTGAGGAAATTCAAGGGTGACCCATACAGTTCCTGTTAGTTGCTTTTCCCTCCCTGTTTCTCCAACATTGATAGTATGGAGGAGTTTCAAGTGATTGTGGTCCTGTTTATTTTGAAGATGACCTTTGATCGCACTTAGTTATATCTTGGTATATCTTGGTATTGCCGCACCTAATGATCTGGTGCTGAGAAGCAAAGGCCAGAGGTTGAGCCGTTTCTTTGAAGATCAAAATCATTTAATTTGCACAGAAATAACTTTATTAGAAGACCATGAGCAGCAGGCCTGAAAAACTTGTAATATGTTTTTTCTATGTTATCTAGTGTTACGTAGTACTCTTTATGAAGACTGTCATCTTAGTAGTCATGGCTTCTGCTAAAGAGTGGATGGAAGTAATTGCATGTCTTTTATTGAAACCACTTCATGGAATGGTTTTTCTGTTCCTGATATCACTCAGTTGCTGTTCAAAATTCTTGCATAAATAGCTATTTTGAGTGATTTGATAGAAATAATAGAAAGTTCTGGCTTGGTTTAAAAACAAATATTCTTACCTCGCAAGTAAGGTTTTCAAGGCTTATTGTCCACCTGTAGGATGTCTCTTCGCAAAGTTTTTGTTCTTGTACCTAATGAACCAAAGTGAATGTCTCTACTGTGTATATATACCTTCATTCATTTAATTAGGTAGCATTTCATTATGCCTTAATGCTTTATAGCAAATGCTCTCACTTTCTTACCGATTGTAGGTGCTCCTTCATTATAATAAAACAATAGCTGATACTACTACAAAGCAGGAAGATTTACGAAAACCAGGAGCTACTGTGTATTTTTCATGAATCCTTTTGACTTAACTGCCCTTTCTGCATCAATTTTGATGGTTTTGTGTTGTTTGGTTTTTTTGGTTTTGTGTTTTGGGGTTTTTTTTAATTTTTTTATTTGAGTGAAATCACTGAATAAAAGCCTGTTGTGGTGACTTTATTTGGTATTTTGTATGTATTTCTTGCGTGGTTCTTTTTCACTCTTTTTACTGAGGATCATCTTCCTATAAAGCATTGTCTTCAGGGAGGTGTCATATACTTAATGAATAAATTTGCTGTGTTAGAGGAACCAAGTATCTTGAAACTGAAATGACTCTTCAGTTCTGCTTACCCTTTAGAGGCCCAAAATGTGTCTAATTTTTTGTTTCAAGAGCCTGCATTTTCAGTACTGTGTTCTTTTTAGTAATTTTTCAACTTATTCGTGACCTTGTGTTGTCAAAGTCAGTTCTGAAAGATTGGAAATGAAAATTATTTTGGTTAGATTTTGTTATGGAGTCTTGCGAGAGTCTTTGGGTTTTGTTTGTTGGGGTTTTTTTTTATCCTAAAAATCTAGTTAGCTTCAGGTTTTTTGTAGGTTGAATAGAGAGAGAGTATTAGTTTGATGAGTTGTGAACTTTGAAGTAGCTTTTTCTCCAGTGACTTTGTCTAGTGATCTCTTCTAAATTTTTTTTGTCATAGTACCCGTGAATATCAACTGAAGATCGAGAAACTGTTGTGAAGGGGACCACATAGACACTTAAGAAAGGGAGATGTACTTTGTATGGCTGACAGAACACAACAGATGAACTCTATCTGTTGTACGGGACTCAGGGACACAGCGAGCTTAGGTATTCAGGGTACTTTACAACTGGGTAGGCCAGATAGTCCCTGTGGAATATTTCTGTTGTGATTTTAATTGGCTTTTGCTTCTGGAATATCACTGCATCAGAAAGGTTGATGAACATTAACTGGTCCTTCCTTTAACTTTCTTAGGCTTAAGGAAGACTTTGAAAGGAACATATTCAGGAGAAAAGGAGCATTTATGACAAGTGGCATATTTATAAATATTTTTTCTCCTTATGCTGACTTATGATGCTCCTTTTTCTCTCTTTATCCTTCTTCAAATAATACAAGATAGTTGGGGAAAAAACAGTCAAAAATTGTTAAAAACACTCCAAAACAAATAGCTGGATTTGGTTATTACACAAAACTATTGTTTCTTTGCAATGTTGGTATAAAGGAGAGTTACCTTAACAATTTTTCTGACTTCTTATTTGAGTGTTGACATTTGGACTATGCAGCCAATGCTTCATATCTGCATCTGAGGCTGTGGGAAAATATATACAGTTGATGGATGTTTTAGAAATAATACACACTAATATGGAAATGACACTAATGTAAAAAGGGCTAGCATAAGGTTGCTTGTAGAATTGAATGTTGAGCTACATGTTGAAACTCAAAATTTGATTCACAGAGCTCAGGCACACAAAACAGCCAAAGTTTGAAACAGAGAACAATGGAAGAAAGGTATGAAATTAAATATATTTAGGGTATTTATCTATAATTTAAATGTGATATTTTTTAAAAAAAATACTTGAACTATGAGGAGTATTTCAGGCTCTAATTGGTTTCTTTAATTTTTAATGTTCTTAAATACTGATTTAAAAAAAATATGGTTTTCTATTTCAATAATTCATATACTTCAATAGCCAACTATGAATCTTGATTTAACGTTTGCCAGTGACTTAACAGTGTGGACTCCCACCCCAGTTTAGGTCTTTCCATTTCTCTAGTTTCCTTATTACATATATGTGGGGGCGGCAGTGGGAATATGTGTAAACAAACTGTTGGAACCTTTAATGACATAGGTCTCACATGCTTAAAACTCTATATTGGGCTTGAGCTCTCTTCCCAGTTACTGGGGTACTACTTTCTCATCCAGTAACTAGATCTGGTCACGTAGCTGACCCTGTGCTGAGCAGGAGTTTGATCTGGAGACCTCCTGAGATCCCTGGTAGCCTGAATTTTCCTGTAAACCTGTGATTTAGTTATGTCAATTTTAACTTCAGTATCAGGCTTGTTTGTTTACAATATGTAAATATTAATAAATGAATAACAATATAAAGTGCATTGCTTTGGTTGCCTTGAAAGTAAACAGCGCAATATATATGCATGCATGATTTTTAGGAAAGCAGTCACGTGTTTCTGTTTCAGACAAATTAATCTTTTAAATTTTATTATTTCTGAATGGGTTTATTTTGTATTTTTTCTTCAATTTTAAAAAGCTTTGTTACAAATCAAGGATATAAAACCATTTGCTAACGGCTGACATTGTTAAAGGAATAAGATGTCAGAAATTTTACAAGATAAAGTAACTGCTTAAAAATTGTGCCATAGGTACAAACATTTGCTAACAAAATTTCTGAGATCATCCTTAAACAACTGCTATCATCACTACTCATTCTTTGCAGGGGATGGAGTGCTAGATCTCTCTACAAAGAAAAGCGCAAGGTTGGAAGAACCAAAATACGATCCATTGTGTTCTGAAAACTCAGTGTCTGGGTAAGCAACGTTTAGGACTCTCTTTGGCTTATGCAAAAGACAATCCAGGTTTCTCTTCTCTGAAGTCAGGTTTTATGTTCATAACATATTTGTATATACTGACACACACATGGTTCCTATTTTGCTTTCAAAAGAATTTGTCACTCATGAGTGTGTGTCTATGTATATATCATATGTTTCATTTGTCTTTTTCTTTTTTTTCTGTTTGAAGAAAAGTTATCAGAACAATCACCAAACTTTAGTTCATGTTACTAAAAATGAACTGAAAATTGATTACATAACACATTAAAAATAATAGGATAGTAGAAGAAAATGTAAATACATTCTTTCAGAGTTTATTTAGGGAACTTTAATTTTGGACAAAAATGACCATTTTAATATTTAGATTTAAAATATTCTTCAACTAACATGAACAAGTTACATGACTATTATCTATAATATTCCTTAATAAGAGAGAGAGCAAACGCGCGTGAGAGAGAGAGAGCTCTTAATCATCATACTTATACTTACATCATGGTTCTGACTATGGTGTGTGGTGGCAAATGGTTAAATTTCTTTATTCAGCAAGAAAAATGTTATTGCATCTGCTGAAAGCTACCACAAAATTAGTGAAATGCATTGTTTTGTTGGATTTTGTTATGATCTTGGCATCCTCCCATCCACTAGCCATAGCAGGACCCTTTTTGTCACCTGTACGTCTTACCAAATAACTTATTACAAATAGGATTATAATAGCAGTATTTGTTGAATGGTGTAAAATTGCATTTTGTTAATTTGCTGATATGAAGAAGTTTTGATGTCATACAAATTATGACTTTGTAATTAGAGAGCTGTAAATAGTGGCTAGAAGTTTTTAAAACTGTGTTTTTATTTTGCCAAAGTGGACTTGATTGTTAACTACAGCACTTTATCTTATTGTAGTAGAAAGCCTAGTTTTGTGTAAGTCTGGGATGTTTGTGTGTAGTTATGTACTTATTGCTGCAAATTTTCTATGAGGGGGTTGACTCTTTTATTACTTGTTTAGCGGTAACGTCACGTTTCTACTAACAAAAACTCCTTCAGGATTTGGGTATTTAATGGAACGTTAATTGTATAATTAAAATTATAACAGTGTTGCTCTGCAAGCATGGGAACAAGGGAATATAGCAAGCACATGAGAATATTATCAAATACTGAGCTAGGATATAAAGTTCTTGGAAGGGCTGCTGTAGAAGCCACCGTATGATTTTTTGATGCACTGTCCTACCAGAACTGTAACATTTTGCTAGGATAATCATTTAACTACCACATCTCAAAGGCTTAAAAGTATCAGAAGCAGTGATGTTACCGAAGCAAGGAGTATAATAAAGGAGTGGACCCTTCCCTTCCATAGCTGTGTGAGAGTCTCTCATACATCAGTTTACCATCGTTTCATTCCATCCATCCAGGAGACTACACAGACACAGAGAGGACTATGTGGAAAGAAGTGCTGAGTTTGCAGATGGTTTGCTCTCAAAAGCTTTGAAAGACATTCAGTCTGGAGCACTGGACGTAAATAAAGCAGGCATACTTTATGGCATACCTCAAAAAACTTTACTTCTCCACTTAGAAGCCTTACCAGCAGGAAAGCCTGCACCTTTTAAAAACAAAACTCGAGATTTCAATGATAGTTATTCATTTAAAGACAGTAAAGAAACTTGTGCAGTCCTACAAAAAGTAGCCTTGTGGGCAAGAGCTCAAGCAGAGCGCACAGAAAAAAGTAAACTCAGTCTACTTGAAACCTCAGAATTAAAATTCCCAACAGCTTCCAGTTACCTCCACCAGTTAACTCTACAGAGAATGGTCACTCAATTTAAAGAAAAAAGTGAAAATCTACAATATGAATCTTCAAGTCCTACTGTACAATTAAAAATTCCTCAGCTAAGAATAAGTTCTGTGTCCAAACCACAGTCTGATACTGCTGGTCTTCTGGATGTTATGTACCACGTTTCTAAAACCTCCTCAGTCTTAGAAGGATCAGCTCTTCAAAAATTGAAAAATATACTCCCTAAACAGAACAAAATTGAATGTTCTGGACCTGTAACTCACTCAAGTGTTGACTCCTACTTTCTGCATGGGGACCTCTCTCCTTTGTGTCTTAATGCTAAGAATGGGACAGTAGATGGAACCTCAGAAAATACAGAAGATAGTTTGGATCGTAAAGACAATAAGCAACCAAGAAAAAAACGTGGCCGGTATCGGCAGTATGATCATGAAATAATGGAAGAAGCAATTGCAATGGTAATGAGTGGGAAAATGAGTGTTTCCAAAGCACAAGGAATTTATGGGGTACCTCACAGCACTTTAGAATATAAAGTAAAAGAAAGATCTGGAACATTGAAGACTCCGCCGAAGAAGAAACTCCGATTACCAGATACTGGCTTATTTAATATGACAGATTCAGGGACTGGCAGCTGCAAAAATAGTAGCAAGCCTGTGTAGAATAATTGTTAGCGAATTGTTTTGTGTGTGTGTATGTATGTCTGTATACACACACTGTGTGAGAAATACATATGCACACTCTGACAGAAGACGTGAAATTATACAGTTCAAAAACCACATACATGCCTTTTGAAAAATAGTTTTATTCAGGGTTTTCACTGTGGACAGAATTATAGAGTTGCTCACTTAATTCTGATAGTGTGTATTTAATATAATCCTTGTATAAATAGGTGAAAAGATTCAGGTTTTATTTAGTAGTCAATAGCATAAAGATGTTTTGGGAAAACAAGTATTTGTCATGTGAAGCATAATTTTTAATTGGTGAAGAACCACTCTACCCATTCAATAATCCATCTTATTAAGGAAATACACAACCAAGGGTTATCAGACTTTTATACTTCACAGAATACTTGCAATAAATTGTAAGTAACTCAGATTATATGAATCAAGGAATTTTTTTTTTTAAAAAGCTAGTTCCTTACAAGGAAGTGGATTTGTGAAGTATTAGTAGGATATAGTACATTCTGTGAAAGAAAAGAAGTTCATCGTTACTTAAATATCCAATACAAGTAAGAAAAACATTTCATTACTAAAAATGTGTGTTTAGCAGGCATAAACTGCATTTTTTTATCATTTTAAGAAAATTTTGTTGTTGGTTTAGAAAGAAATTGGTGTTTACAAAGTGTACACTTACGAAACCTGAGAAATTACTGTAGTTATAGAATTATTAAATATGAAATAAGATGGAATACTAAGAGCATAAAATAATTTAAACTTTAACATAATTTTCCTTTTTAGTTTGACAAATAAGGTAACTTGTAAGGTTTAAAAAGAAAGTTGGAATGCAACTTAGAGCATGTTCATAATGTGCACAGAATAAGCTTGAGAATGGTTTGGGTTTGTTTGTTTTTTTTGTTTAAAGTGCTGGTTAGTTGATGTTATGACTACTCTAAAATTTATTTAAGGATTGTGTCACACTCCTATTGAAAAACCTCACTGTAACTGTAATGTATTTGCTGCTGTGACATTTCAAAACATTTTCAGTTTATCAAAATGAATACCAAGTTACATTATCATTTTGCTAATAACCAAATTTGCAGTTCAGGGTCTTGATAGAAATACAAATATGAAACAGTGAAGCTGTTTTGAACTTTCAATAATATAAATTCTTTATAAATTTGGTAGTTAGAAGTTAGGCAGTTCACTTTAAATAGGTAACTTTTAATAGAATTTAAGGGAGACCAATTACCTTCATATTGCAGTTTTTACATGAATTTTGAAGTATTCACATTGGACTTTATATCATACTTAATTTTTTTGTGTAGTATCACAAAATATATGTCTGCATACGAAGAATGGGGGCTTGCTTCATACATTCAATACTGAACATCAATGCCCTTTTCCTCTGAAAACATAATTTTTTCTGTATGCGTCTAATTTGTCATAGAAAAGACTTTTCTCCAACTTTTATACATTTGGTACACATGCATACATTTTTCCCCACTTAAATTTGTAGGTGTGTAGGTTAACTATATAAATGAAATAGGACATTGGATACATATGGGCCACATCAGGTAATTTGATTTATAGATAAACTTGCCATTAAATTCAGTGGAGAGCATACCACAATATTGATGGCAAAATCTAGCCCATATTTATTAATGCTACTAAAAAATAACAATTTCCATTTTAAAACAGAATAATCCTTTGAAACTGCACAACCAGTGTCTCAGTTCTTTGGTCTCTCAGATCTATACTGAATCTTCTTCAGTGATTAACGTTTACTTGCATATTACAGAATGAATCCTTTTTTTAAGCAGAACTGTACCTGATAACAAGGAGGTCACAAAACAGCAGATGTCAGGGTCATCTTTCATTTTAAAAGAATTAAGCCATATTTTGTGAGACCCAGAAGGATTAATTTATGAATATATCCCCACTGAAAAACAAAGTTGAAAAAACCTGAAATGTTTCAAGATCTGTCTTTATACAGTTTTACTTGCAAAAATTTTGGGCTTCAATACATTGCCTAATGCATGTACCATACTGATGTTTTCTACTCCTCAGACAATGTTATAAATTTGAGACAGAAGTTTATATTGAAGGCAAGTTACAGTACTCTTTTTATATCATTTAAAAGATGACCTGACCAAAAAATTAACAGGATTCATAAAATCAGGGATCATTTTACTATTAACTTAACAGTACTCAGTAGTTTTGTATGTAATATTATAATTAATTTTCAACATTTTAGTACTTGTATTTATTTTTTGGTCAGAAATAGTATATTAAAATATTTTTTGATAGCTTATAGATGATACTCAACCTGTAAGTGTTTAAAGGAACAGAATTATTTGTTTCTAATTGTTAGGCTAACCTTTGATTATACAACTAAGGAAAGGCAGGGAAATGTGTAGATTCTCCTTCCCCAACCCCTATGTATTCCATTAAATGTCATTTAAATTACACATTTTGAACTGTTTTATAAATTCAGTTACCAGTCATTACTTAATAATTGACAATTTCTGAAATTTCCTGTTTCAGTAGAATTTTAAATGAAGGCGAAAGCAAGCCCTACATGCTTTCTACTTATTTGAATGTTTCTCAAGTATTTTATATTAAAAAAACAGTGCCTCTGTTTTTAGAACTACTGCTCAGTAAAGCTGTTTAAACCATTTCTGGTAGCTAATGACAATTTTATATTAAATTGTATATTAACTTTAGTGAGACTGATTTTTTTAGTTGTTTACAGTACAAATACTTGTATTTGTTTTTTAATTGCAGTATTTCCATTGTCGCAGTAATTTAGTAAAACTCTGTGGCTGCCTTGATTTTTGACAGATTTTTGTTAACAACTGATTTTTAGGCAATTAGTTATATTTATGCATAAATCAATTGCACTATAATTCATGAATTATTTATTACAATATTTTCTAATGAATTTCATGTATTTGTCTTGTGTTGTAAATGTACTGTAATTCCGTTTCTTCTTTGTGTTGTTATATTCCTAAATCTGATTGTATGAATTTAATTGTTTAGTTAACGTGTTTCTACGTTGTAATTTGTAGTAAAGCACTTCAATGCTTTTGCACATAAATTTACAACACTGATGTGTGATTGATCTGCTCATTCAGTAAAAAAAAAAACGAAAGAAACAAAAACCTGTACACTGACTCATTTGACTTACTCCTGAGGCATAAGTTTATTAGCAGTGGCATGAGATCAAGAACTGTACAAATTAAGCACATAATTCCAATTTCCTATGAGAATTTTATGTGTCAGAAATACTAGCTTTAAAGAAGGATGATTTCTCAGAGTTGATACATTACTCATAAATGAGAAGAAATTCAGAAAATAATTTTATAATGGTTACATCCTTTAGTTGGCAGCTAAAAATTATCTATTATATATTACAGATAATATATAGCTTTTTTTGAGGGATTTGTTTACTTAGTAAAGTCAGAAAACATTTCTGTAAGACAAGTTTATATTTCTGTAATAGTTCTATGCTGTTCATATGAAAGTATGTTCTTGTTCCCAGTTTTTTTCCTGTTCCCAGTCTGCAAAGAAGTTGGTAGATTGATCTGTCGTGTCTGTGGCTGAGATGACAGAGGATAGAACACTAGGGAAGGACTATTTTGGGAGTCCTCTGATAGAGCTCTTTCCTGATAGTTTTTTGGATTTGTGGTGGAGGCAAAGGTTTACTTTTTTTTTGTACATAAAATAATACACTGAAAGGATAGTATTTACCTTATCACATCTCTGCCTTTGTGCCAGTTTTGGACTCCAGTCAATCCCTACTCCATGGTATTAACTGCCCCTGCCCTCCAGCAGGGAAATCATGTCATTCCATGCTTAACTTTTGTCTTCAGAGATATTGTGCACAAAAGGTACTGAGGGAGCAACGCACATCAATCCTCTCACCTCTCAGCCCCTCCATTTCGTACCCACTCTCTCTAGCCCTCTTTTTGGGTGTGATTTGTAGGAAGTGTAAGACTGTTCTGTGAAGGAAGTATGCAGTTGTGAAAGTGATAGCTCTTCCTTCTATGAAATTACTGTTTAAGCCTTTTATCTTGAGGATAGTCTAAACAACTGTGTCACAACACAAATGTAAAGGGCTATAGGAAGGAATTACAGGAAACAAATACAATTCCCCAATTGTATTGGAAAGCTACTAAAAATTAGTTTGTTTAAATATATGGACATCTCTACAGAGAGACACTTGAAAGAAAACGTCTTGCTTTAATGCTTTAATTTGTTTGCATCGTAAGGTCTGTTCCCAAATGGCAATCAAGTAGGGGGTCAATGTGTTTTCACAAACTTGGAAGATCATTTGGAGTGTGGTACTATTACAATAGAATAAAGTTAAGTTGTCTGTCAGCTTTAGAAACTAACACACACTAATGGAAAGCAGATGATAGACATTACACAAGGGTAGATAACCAGGAAAGAAATCATAGAAGGATGACCAGTATGTCTGTGATAACCAGGGTATTACTTTATACAACGGGTTGATCTCCACATAGCAAATTCAAAGCAATTTTGAGGCCTCTGGAAATTTTGGTTACTGACTTTGAGAAGGCTTTAGGGCTCTGGAAGTTTTTTCCAGTAGTGAGCATAGTTTAAATGGCGGTTACAGATACAGGTCCTCTGTAATTAAAGCTCTCCAGTGAAACTCCATTAGACATACTTTGTAAGTCTAGACAGACAGAAAGATAACTGTCTAGAGATTCAGTCTAAAAAGACTGTGCTATAGCTATCTTTTTAGAAAATTAGTACTTAATAAATTTACTGTGATTTACAAACAAAATATTGAAGACCTAGTGCCATGTTAATTTCTTTTTCTATCTGGCCTTTCAAAACATTATTTCATTAAAGTCATGGTGGTGGGGAGGGCAATTATTTTTTATCCATAATTGTATTACTAGAATAAGCTTTGTTTTGACAAGTGTAGTGAAACATTTCAACACCTAGTGACTCCTGAGTTTGTTGAACTGAGTAACACTCAGACTCTTCTTAGTGAAGTGGCATTTCAAAAAGAGTTAAATCCTGACAATGACATGCCTTTGAATAATGCTGTTTTTACTTTAGATTGCAAGTGCAAAGAGAGTTGTTTTCTTTTTAGGACTTCAGTTATTTCAGTTTAAATATAATCACAATTTCAGCTAGTACCATCACAGTTATCTTGCACTTTTATGAGTTAGTATCATCTAGATGCTTGATTTTGAATATATACCGTTTCATACTAAATATTACAGGAAAAGGAAAAAACATGAGGAATTAAGCATAGTTGGCTGTTTTTAAGCTCTAAACTTTAAAATCCACGTGGGACAATAAAAATACAAATTTGTACATATAACTTCCAATAAGAAGCCTGAAGCTAAAAGTTATTATTCATGCTAGTAACATTGGGTATGAGCTAATTAATGAATAGGTAACTTTATATAAATACAGCATGTTAAATTTTAAATATGTTTGTTCCTTATTCAATTCAGTTCTACACCCAATCAAAATGAAATTTTTTCAAAGTACAGGCTTAAATGCAAAAAATTACAGGAGATAATAGTAGGACAAAAAGTTAGTGTCATGTTCAGAGTTTGGTGATATGTTTAAACGATACATACTTTTCTAAAACAGAATTCTTCTAAGATTTTCTGCTCATGCAATTGGTTTCAGTAAAACATTTGAATTAGGTGTTAACTATCTGTTGATAGTTGCTATCCAGCATAAGGATTTTGTATTTAATTGAAGAAATACCTGTATTAATTTCTACCATGGAAAATTTTCAGCTTTTCAATAGAAATGATTGATTAGGTAAGTAGTGACATTAGTTTTAATAATTTATAAGAAATTAATTAAATAGTTAAGGTAGTATTTTATAAGTGATTTTATTTTGAGTTAATATCTTTGAGAACAACTGCTCAGAAGTCTTATTTAGATATAGGCCTGCCCTGTATTTGAGACTTAAAGGATATTAACCTTTATCACAAAGGTTATTTATTCCAGTGGTGATTATCTCTGTTTCTGTTTAATGAAGGAATCCATGTGTGTGTGCGTGCGCACGTGTGTGTGTATGTGTGTGTAATATATTGCAATGAAGAGCCTGTGATGCACCACTGCAATTTATTTAAAAACTAGAAGGGAAACCTTTATCTGCAAAGAACAGTAACAGTAGCAAGTGGCTATTTTTTCCATTTTCTGTTAGCCTATTAAGTGTTCTTTAAAAATAAATATATAAATAAAAAGGTCTTTAGAAGGATCTTCAAGAGTATTCTGAAAAGCATTCAATACGCTTTGGTATATGAATATCTTAGGGTGGGATTCAGGAGAGAGAGGCCCATTCTTGCCTCTGTCTCAACCTTGAATTGTGACCTTAGGAAAGTGATTTACCCTCCCTGTGCCTCAGTTTGTGAAATGGGAGTGATGCTAAGCACCCCAGGTTCTTGGTGAGGTTTTCTTTCATTAATGACTACAGTAGTTTGAAATATCAGAAAGTTAACATTATTGTAATTACATTTAGATACAGGAAGCTATGTTTCAAACTTTTCTTTTTGTCCTTTAATTTCTTCCTGATTATTTTTCTCATGGTGGGATTATCACTGCTATAGATAAGATGCACATCATTGCTAGTGACACTTGCAAGTATGATTGAATAGTGCAAATAGAACAGAACTGTTTTGCAAACTTCAGGTTTTTAGGCTTGAGTTTAACCATTATAACAAACATTAGATACGGTGTTTTACTGTAATTTATATTTTGTTTTGATTTGTTTTCATTTTCAGTTCAAGCTCAACAGCTGATGCAAATTCAGAGGAAACAGCTAATTTGGAAAAAGGAAAATCAACCTTAAACAAAGTTTTGGAGTCTTTTTGTTCATATCACTGGCAACAGACTTTGGCTATGTTAAAATTCTTAATACAAGATGAAAATGTTCCTATAGTTTGCAGTTGCAAGCAAACACATTTGGTCCACTCTGAAACTCCCAGTTCCCTTACTGAAGAGGATGTTCACATTTCATTTTGCGATTGCAATGGACATATGCTGACAAAAAGGTGCTGTTTACAAAATCAAAGACCAAACACTTGTTTACCACCTCTGTCTGTTTGTATTAAAGATTTCCATTCTTTGTCATGCCAAACTGTAGCAATTGGATGTATTAAGACAATGGTGAACAAAGCATGTAGTTCTCATAAGTATTGTGCTGAAGAATTGCAAAATTATAACAGGCATTCTGTGAAAGCAGCAGCATGTACATATTCAACTAAGGACTCTGATTTCTTGAACAGCATTAAAAATTCAAATAGACCTCGCAGCCCATCACCGCCTCCACTATCACCTGTACAGAGTAAAGAATTTGAATCATCGGAAGGATCAGTTGCAGATTTTCCAACTTTAGACAATAACAAGCTTGAAATATCCACCAACCAGCCTCCATCCCTCTTGCCAGCTGAAGGAAGCAAAGCAGAATTTAAATGTGAAGGTAAAACATGCAGAGGAAAAGAGACCGAATATTCAGAGGGAATGTTGCTATCAACAGACCAAGAAAGCAACAATTATTATGTAAATTCTGAGAAGGCTGAGAAAGGTGAACATTCTGCCATTTTTCAAGATTTAATGGACCGTATTAATGAAAAGTTAAAATCGATAGACACTACAGATATAGCAACAAATCTTGTAAAACTTTCTAGCAGTGACAGGACGCCAGAAAATGATTTCAAATTAGGAGACTTCATAACCTCTCTTTTGCATAATGCTAAGGCAAGTGATTACACCTTTATGGAATTACTTCACCAACATGATAAACAAATGGAAAATAAAACTATCCAAACAAGATTTCGCAAGCGTCAGGAAACTTTATTTGCAACGTATAATTCTCCTGATTCACCATTCATTCGACGACAGTCTTTGCAAATCAAGAGGGAGCTTGCAAGCCTTGATGAAACTCTTGTAAGAAAAAAGTCAATTTCTGAAAGAAATGCAAAGAAATCTGCCAAAAAAAATGATAAAATATATCCAAATAGAAGACACAGTTTTACTGTGATAGAAGATGAGGCTTTGCAACATCTTGAAAGTAATCCATGCATGAATTGCCAAACCAAACCAATGTGCTTTCCAGTACACCAAACAGAGTCTTTCAAACTACCTCTTACTAGTTTGCAAACCAGCTCCGGCTTTCTAGTTCTTTCAGAAAACAGTGCTATTGCAGCCAGCCAGGCAAAACTCACAAAAACACGTGGAGATTGTGCAACCTTAAAAGAGGCCGATCAGATTCCTCTAAAGGATGAGAGTAATGGAATCTTGGGCAGAACTAAACGTAACATTGTAACTCCTGGATGGTATTCTGTGTATGTAACGAACAATATTGTGTTTAGAAAGTCATCCAATGCAAAAAAGTCTTTGGAAAGTTTGGAAAAAATGAAAATAAATAAAGATGTTCATGCTGAAAGATGCGGTGACATAAATATAAGCAAAATTGTGAGAGACACAAATCTGCAAGTTGTTGTAGAGCGTTTAGAAGATACAATAAACTTAGCCAGAAAGACTAACAACTCGTTGCTAGATAGTTACAAAATAAGCCAAAAATTAAAAGATAATGCTTATGAACAGGTTATGAACCCAGCTGCTAGAAGAGGCTTACCTTTCACTCTGAGTGAAATGGGATGCACAGGACAAAGCTTTCTTTCACATTCACATGTGCCAAGCAGCAGTAAAATCAAAACTCTGTGTGTGACAACAAACAAACAAGAAATGGTTATAGATCAAGAAATTAATGGAAACCTTTTGAAATCTCTGACCTTTGATTCATCCAGTTCAACTTCCAATAATGGGAACTTGCATACAACTTCTGAAGCTGGGGACATCTCTCCCTTAAACTACTCTAGTCCTGTTAAGCTTATGTTTGTCTCGGAGGTTAATAGTGGTGAAGGAGTCAAATATACTTTGACATCTGCAGCTGCATCTTCTAAAGGAAACACAGATATTTGTTTGTTTCAGGGGCACACAAAGACTTTGTTAGACAAACGGGCCACAGGAGATCTTTCTCATGCAATCTCTGTCAAGGATTGTGATTACAGTGAAAATGATACCAAGGAGGAGTCAATTTGTGTTTATGCGGAAGCAATTACAAGTTCTTGTCCAGTTGGTCAGACTAACTTAAATGACTCAAAACAAAATGATGAAGTTGTGGAGAAATCGAGCAGTAGCAGTGAATCGGTTTTAAAAAGAAAACCTGGTAGACCAAAGAAAATAGGTCCTCAAGTTGTTAAGCAGGTTAAGAGACCTATTGGACGGCCTCCAAAACCAAAAATAGACACGACTGAGAGCACAGAACCTAGGCCTGAACTTAGCAGTGATGGTAAAAGTACTAAATCTGATGCAGCAGTAATGGAAGAAGCTAACAGCAACAAAAATATTACTGTGACAGTTGTTTTTGGAAGGTCAAGAAGAACTAAGAGACATGTTTCTGAAGGTAATCTGAATGTAATCAGCATTCTGCCCACACAACACATTGATTCTAATTTTGCCGATGACCACAGCAAAGCAAGGCACAATGCAGAAACTGAAAATGCTTTGACTGAAATAGTAAAAGCCTTACAGAATTCTTCTACTGAAAACGAGGTCTCTGGTTATGACTATGTCAGACCTATCAAGAGTAACCTAGCATCACCACATCCTTGCAGCAATATTATACGGCCAATTAAGAAACCATTAACCACCATTCGAAAACCTGGTAGGCCAGCAAAAGTAAAAATCTCCGGCATATCAGTGACTGTTAATAGAGTTTCACCTCAGGAAAGAAAAGTGAGTATTAGCAACTCTTTGCCTCCTTTACAACAGCAGAACGTGTTAGAAAAAAACATACCACAGGAGAGAAAAAATCAACTGTGCAATAATATGGGTCAAGTAAAGAGCATGCAGAAAGATTCTAGAGAGAATGGATCAAACAATGTTATTACAACAGTGTCAAGAAAATGTGAAATTCCGTTGAGACATTCTGCTAGAGACAGAAAATCCTCGCTGCATTTTTTACATTCATTAGCGTCTTCTAGTGCATTTACTTGTAGAAGTGCCTTACTACATAAATCTTACAAACTCCATTTGAAAAAAGCTAAAGATCGAAAGGAAAAACATAGGCAATCAAATCAGAGCACAGCATCCAAAGATACCTCAGAACTGAGAAATTCAGGAAATGCAAAAAAGGATCTTAAGGATGGTGAATTTGGGCCCATTAATGAAGTATCATCAGATCCCATTTTTTCATCTAATTCCTCTCTCAGGTGGTGGGCTACTTCCACGTCAAGTGACACTTTGTTGGAAGAACTAAATAACAGATTTGAACAGATAACTAATACCTGGTTGCGAGTGGGGGGAAATGAGTTTGATAAATGTGTATGTGAAAAAAGGGATCCCATTGAACAAGACTGTAATACTGAAATGTCAAATCCTTTAGACTCCTGCCTTGTAGAACTTGAAACATCACCTATAAAAATGCTTTTTCAGAAAAAGTGTAATATGAATGAACTCTGCACCTGGTTTATGCAAACTACGGAAACACAGTCTCTCTCTCTAGTCAGAAAGGCAAATGCTCGCAATCCTTTAGAAGTAGTTACTACTAGAGAGATAAAGATGGAAAGTAAACAATCTGATCCTAGTACTTGCCCTTTCAGAAAGCACTTTAAAAAGTTTGCACTATCCTCTCCTTCAAAACCAGCAGGGAAATTACAAATATTACATAATATGGTGAGGTCTCCAGTCTTAAGCATGAAAAGTAATTTCACGTTAGCCAGATTAAAAAGAAATGAATTTAAGAAGTTACAGCGTAATAGGTGGGCACAAACAAAAAAGCTCTATAATCAGGCTCCCGGAAGCTGGAAATCAAAAAAGAAAAATTTGCAGTTCTTAGGCCAAAGCCAGTTGTTTAAAAGTGCAAGTGGGGAAACCAATGATGAAATGCCCAAGCTCCAGGAAAAAAATACAGTAGAAATCCAGCCCGCTCAGACTTTGGTAGAATCTCAGAGTAGCCTCTTGCCAACTGAAAATGAGGCCAGAGATGCATTCGTTCAACAGATGATGGGATCTTCTGACTTTAACCGACATCCTGGTTTAGCAAATATCCTTAAGTCACATGCAGAGACAAATGGAACAATTTGTGGCCAACAAAATGTTAGAAAAGAACAAAGCCAAGATAAACTGTTTCAAAATACTTGGAAAGCCAAAACCTTTAAAGATTGTAGGATATTTCTGAGAAAAATCAACCATATTGAGCAGCACAATTCATTTAAATTAAATAATGTCATTTATTCTCCTGAAGCTGTTGAAAGTAAAAGCAATCAGGCCTATATGGAAGAAAAAAGACATCCTCTTTTAAGGTCCCATTCTACTAAGCAAAATGCATTAAAGAAACAAGAAAATGAAATGGAAACATCTAAAGGATCTAATTCTTCTAAAGTGACTGAAAGGCTGGATGACCAGTTTCACAGCAGAAAATTAAATAGTGGTGTAAACCATGATGATAATCCTGCTGGTAGTTCTGACGTTCTTATCAGAATAAACAAAAGAAAAAGTCCACAATGGGAGACCACTGATACAAATATAAGAAAAAGGCATAAGAGACAATCATGCAGTAGTGGACAAATGGCAACTTATTACCCAAAGTACCAAGTAGGTAAGTTCCTGTTCCCCCCTTCATCTTAAAATTGCAATCTTAAAGAATTGGAGAAGTCAAACAACTAAGCACTTTGGATTTTTCTTTTTTATTGCATGGTATTCATTTTAATTTCAGAGAAGTCATGAAATTAAACATTGTATAGCATCAGAATAATGCAGAGAGTGTGATTTTAAAATGTATATAATACTTGGCACAAATCTTTTGGCTACAATAGGTGTGCTACATTCTATTACAGCTATAACACACCAAGATAAAAGAAAAAGAGCTAACTAACACAGTTCAGACAGACAACAAATCAAGTTTTGCCATGTCTGAAGTCAGTCACAACTGGTTATTGATTTCAAAAGGAACAGCATTTCATTCCACTGTGTAAGTTCTCATATTGTGAGGAAGGGTAAATTACAAAATTAAGCAGAAATTCAGTGTATTAACATATAGTTGTTTTTAAAAATTGTCATTGAATTATTTCTAATATAAATCTGTAATGATTTTATAATTATACAGTAAAAAATAGTACTATGTACTTCTGAGAAGTATTCATTCAGAGATCCGTTATAGTCTCCATTCAACGCCAAATGAAATCTGACTCTAAAGGGGTTGCGTGTTGAATCCTTACAGAACAATTTAAAATGCAAAATTATTCTAGACAAGTACAATATACAGTTACTATGCTAAATGCATTGGCTTGGAATCTTTTTAGGCTAATGTGAAATTAAATCAATTTTTAAAGCTAGATATTTATAAGACATTGTAATACAACTATGATCTCAGAAATGCCATTGTATTACTTACAAAGAGAGTACGCTTGTGAAATTATTTCATCTGTTGGATGAAGAGATCTTCTTAAACAGAAGTCTCAACTTATTTCAGTAAAATAACTAAGGTGTGAAATACTTGCCAAGTAAAAAAAAAAAGGTCTGCAATAGGAATTAAATTACTGCAGAAGTTTCATTTGTAGAAACAATATTGTATTAGCTAATCCTATTATCTTGCCAGAAGAATAAATAAAAAAAAAATTCAAAATATCAGAGCAAAATCTTATGTCCCCCTTTGTATTCTACATTGTAAAAAACTGTCCCTGATGATAAACTGAAAAGTTAATTTAAGTTGTAATATAAGCAATATTATGGCTCTTGTATACTTCTATTACTTTTGTGCTTTATGTGATATATAAAATTCTTCATAATAAGCTCATTCAGTGTAACCCTGCTTTTCCAAAGTACAGCATTTTTTATCTTTAGATTATTATTTTGTATTTTAATTCACTGGTTTGGGCACAAACTCAACATAAAAAACTTGTTTTTAAAAAATTCAAACCTTGACACAAGGTTGCTGTGAAAAAGCCAGAACTAGAAAAGGAAAGGGTAACATCTATCTTTCCTTCTCTGCAAATGAAGAAAGAGCTCTCTCATACTTTTATTTCATAATTTTGACTCTAGTTGAGAAAATTTTGCATTCGCATTATATTTATCTTTTAACTTTTTCTTGCTATGGCAATGTAAGACCTATTACTGTGATACGGTCTCATGTTAGTTTTAATTGGGACTCAATTTTATTTACCTGATAACTTTCCTCCTTTAGTTTTGGATCTTTAGGAAATCTGATAACTATTTTGATATTTTACATTATTTCATTTACAAATTTTGTTATTTTCCCTTTTACTCATAGTTTCTCATATCAATCGTTGTCTTTAGAAAGGGAATGACAGAAAGTTTGTTGATAAAGGAAATGTTAAAAGACAAAGAATTACGGTTCTGGAATTTTCTCCACACTTGTAACCCCAAATCTTTTTTAGGAGTACTGTTGCAGTATCAGGGGATTGTCTCATATAGAAAAGGATGTCTTGTTTTGGCATGTTGATTCAGCATTGTGTACTGTCTGCACTAGCCAAGGAAATCATACAAACATTTTTAGTCTAGAGTATAGCTACTGACTAAAAAGAAGAAACATGATTTCTGGCTGTGCATGCATGTGTTTTCAAACATAATTCCTGCATCTGGAAATTTAATGCACATGAAAACATCATTATTCATTCATATCTTCTTTGAACTGTATTTTTGTTGATGTGGTATCATAAATTATATCATTGTTCTGTTGTCATGATATACACATTTATGATCTATATTTAAAGTTTTTCTTCAAGTTTTACTGATGGTGTCTTACCGAATATTCTTGAAAGAGAGAGGTGTTGTGATGCTGTTTTATTGTGAAGCGTTGTGGCAGGTAGGCAGAATATTGTTATCAAATTTTTACGTATACTCAATTTTTGTTAGAGTATGCAAGTAGGAATAAAGCAGTTGAGTTCTTTCAGCTCAAGGTAGTATCAAGCAATGAGAACTAGCCATTGTAGCAACAACAGAGAGTTAATCATTTTTTCATATTGCCTGTTTTATTCAAGATAAGGTGGATGATAGATACATTGGTCCATATGCTGTTTGTTACTACTTGACTTCTGAACTGTTGCTTCAACAGTGCATTTGATGTGTTGAGGGTCAGTTCCCTTTTACTGTAAATCTATGTTCTGACCATTTTCATTTCTTTAGGAACACTGAAACATTATTACTCTCTGTGGTGGCAAAGAAAATTATGTAAGCATGTCTTTAAGAAAGGATTTTTGTTTTCTTTCCATGAGAGTGGTTCAGTGTGTTTCCTTATAACACTGAAGACCACATTCACATGCTTTGGACTTGGCCAAACTAGATCCAAAAAGGCTTCAAGAGAGCCAAGCTAAAATAAGAGAAACTATTATCTAACAATAAAATGGGACACTATAAAAGACTCCATTTTAGGAATTTACAATGTACTGAGTATTTTAAAAATCTACTTCAGAGGGTGTGGATTTATCACAGATGCAAAGGAGGCTGTGGACCTACTATAGGAGCAGGCAGTACTGTGTGCTGTGATGACATGACATACCTGTTTGCTTACCCTTCCTATCACGGTGGGAGTTCACATACAAAAGCTTTTAAAAATCAATTCCAATCACTTGAAGCTAGGATATTTTCTTCATCTCAAATGAATTTTTTCATTTTCTCCCTTATAATTTGGCTTTTCTTTAAATAGTCTGGAGTTTTAGAAGAAAAATAATATATATTATATATATTTAATATGTATATGACATGTATATAAATTTTCAATTTTAATTTTTAATTATATTTGCTGGTTTTAAATGCTATCTTAATGAGATCAAGTTAGTGCAGTACTTAAAATGAGAATTTACTAGTCTTTAATAATTTGAAAGTTGTTTACAGGAGTTAGGAAACTAACTTATGAAAATTTGGTATTTTTATGAGTCCAATGGGTCTCTTGATTGTGCAAGTAAAGTAACATCTATAGTAATATGATAACAGACAAAACTTTTCTTAAAGTTGACTTCCATTACCATAAATTTTTGTAAAATAGGGAGTGAAAATTTTGTGAACTCTTTTTACACATCTATATTAGTGTAGCATTAATATTCCAGTACTGTTGCTTATTTGTCTTATGTTAGTGCAATGCAGTAGCAATAATGCTACACAATGTGAATTGCTTTCCTACTACTGTGGAAGACATTAGTCTCACACAAATGATGTAGTGACAAAACCAATTGTTTTTAGCAAGTCTCTTCAGCTTTCTCTTTCATGAAGGAGCGCATTCTGCACTGTTAATGGGGAACAAATGTAAAATATTAGGTTAGGTAAAAGGCAGAAGAGACATAGTGTAACCGTCATTAAATCTGTTGATTTTGATAAATCCTTTTCCACAGCCATGTCTTAGCTCTTTTCACAAAGGCTTTTCATCAGAAGGTTACTTGGCTTCAGAGTAAGTTTCACCTGAGATGCAGAGTAAGCAGATAGAAATTTTTGTAACTGTAATTGCCAGACAAGAAGTTACTTTTTCACAGACAACCATAAAACAAAGTAAGAAAATTAACAGAAAATGCAGGAACAATATTGAAAGGAATGACTATTCTCAGTAAATGGGCCATTTTTAATGCAGAACTATAAAAGAAGAAAGGTAGACTTGATATATAGGTGACTATACACATGTAATAAATCCTGACTCATTTAATGAGCTTAATGGTCTCTGCCTCATTCCCCTTAATGCAACAACAGCAGTTCTAATACCACAGTCTAATACTTCTTCTTGTTCTACACTCTGGAATTCCACTTGCCAAATGCAATTATATAGTCTTTCCTTCCCATGTCTTTTCTTCCCAGCATGAGGTGTGTAAATTTTGGGTGCTGTTTTGTTTTGAACTGTGTCATTTACATATTGCCTTAGGGTATGCTGTTCCTCATGTTCTTTTGAGAGTTCTGAGCTAAGGATTTTTACTTTTGCTTACTTGAATAGTAGGCTTTTTTCACAGAACTCAACTCTGAAGTCTTTCGTTTCCTTTACCTGCAAGGAAATTTCTGTAGTTCGGTGTCATGGTCATTAAGCCTTTGTGTAGGATTTAGATACCCAGTTTTATATGTAAGTAGGGTTTTTTTCATCATTTTATTCAGTATTGTTTTGTTACCTCTTTTTATTTCCTCAAAAGCTGAGAAACTCGTGCTTTCCTATTTCTCCTCAGTCCTGAGGAAATGGTTAAATTTTTCAGCTTTCTTTAGGGAACTGGTAATACTGTATAAATATAGACAGTCTTTCTGCTTAAGCCTTTCTCTAGAAGAGAAAATAGTAGTTTTCCGAGGACTGCCTAGTGCTTTTGAAAATACGACAAGTATGTATCCTTTTTAAAATCCTCTCTTCTGTTGAGAGTTTACGGCCTTAAAGTGGAGCTTCTGTTGATGTCAGACAGAAAAGGATAGAGGTCAATCAGCACAGCCTGTGATGATGTAACTTGTTAATAAAGTATTTATATAGTCTGACCATCACAAAGCAGCTTAATTATACTGAGACAATACCACATTTTGGTATTGAGCTCTGGGAAAATACTCCTATTCAAGAAAGCTGCTTTAATTCATAGGGGCATGTGTACGGTGTCTTAGTTTCCATTCCTCTCGTTTATACGCTAAAGCTAGTGGTGGGTTTTTTTTTTCTTTCACCAAATTTTTGTAGTGTCTCATACTAGAATCTTCAGTGAGTTACATTCAAAAAGTGCAGATTCTGGTTCCAGAATTGAGGGGAAGATTTAAAATGGTGTGAGATGACTGGGCTGTTGCTTGCATGTATTCTTGGCTAGGTTTTCCTTCCCCAATTCCTCTTTCACTCAATCAAAACATAGTTGTAGTCTGTCCTTCAGATTTTCAAGTCCAATATAATGCCACATTTATTCACCATTTATCCTTTTGCTAGCAGTGTCCTTTCTTTTTGCTATAATTACACGGTTGTGCCTTAAAGATATTGTTTAAACAAGATTTGAGACTAATAGAAACGTTTTTGTTATTTTAAAGTATTTCAGGAGAAAGTCTAAACATTTGTTTTCAGGGCTTTACAGAGTGGTGCTAAATCTTACTAACGTATCTGAAATTTTGTTTCAAATGTAGGTAAATGATAGCTGTTAGAAATTATATTTCATTTTTCATGTTCCTTCTTCCTTGTGTTCATTTGGTAACTGGATATTAATTTAATACAAATAAGATTTGTGCCATATTTTAAGGACAGCATTTTCTTATCATTAGGCTTTTTTTTCCCTGGTGTTTCCTGTGGTCAACATGAAAAAGACAGACTCTCTGCCCTTTAAAAAGGCCTTGAATCTTGAGTGTTCCCTAGCATACGGAGTGTTTCTGAAAGCTGTGGACAGCCTTCAGGTTCTAATTAAGCCAGATATTTTTACAGTGAGCAACGACTGATTAGATGGATGTATCTGAATGGAAATTGTTTTATATGGGAAGCCCAAGATTTTAAGAGCACCATTTTGCATTCACGTGCACACACCAATACAACATCATAGCTTGAGAGTTTTGCTCTTACTGGTAATTGAGGTAGTGTCATGCTTTGTGGTTTCAATGTAATATAAAACATGATGGTATTTGCGGGTGTGTAATCTAGCAAAGAAAGTTTATGGAGTCCTCATTAACATAACTTCCTAGCTATTTAAAGGATATTATTAGATATTTTAAAATTAATCAGAAGAAAATGTTTAGAAACCCCAGTTACGTTTTTTAACAAATAGAAGTATATAGATGTATGATTTATAGACCTGTACCTATATAAATTTGTATAGGGATTTGTGCTACCTATGAACTGAGAACATTTGTAAATTGATAAAAATTTATAAAATAATGCTGTTCTTGAGACACATCTCTCTCCTTTGAATCCATAAGGTATCACCTTGAATTACTTCAGTTTTCATATCTCCTGCATCTGTTATTTCTTTTTCCTCCTTATTGGATTGCCAGCTTTCAGCTGACTGACTTGTTTTCTCATCTAAATACTCACTTTATATTTTTTTTTCTGAAGACGTGATTTTTGTCAACATGATTTTTTATATTACTCGCTCTAATACATCAGACTAGCTTTGTTTTCCCTGCAGCTTTCTATCTATTTTCCCTCTCTCACAGAAGCATAGAAGTGTGCACACTTTTTCAGGGAGGCTGATGAGCCCAAACAGGATGTCTAACCCCTTCTCATAAGGGCTTAGTTCCCATCATGAAAATTATTATACCATTGTCATTGGCACTCTCTTCCAATGTTAGCTATCCCACTGCTTTTTATATATCGTGATACTTTCTTGTATAGTTACAGCAATATAGCATTGACTTGGGCTTCATATGTGATCCACTATAGCCAACTATGCATTTGCTAAAGAACTGCCTAACATGCATTGATACTTTGCCATGGTCCCTGATGAACTGCTGTTTATTTTAGGCCATTGCTTTTATTCATTAATTTTATTCAGACCCATGTCTGAGCCACTGATCAGACCATTCAGACCATTACACTCTGGTTGTTCCACATTTGTCTGCATCCTCTCTTCATACTTTGCTCTCCTCTAGTACCGAACTTGAATTGATTCTCAGATCACGCATCAGCTTTCTTTTTTTCCAAGCTGTATGTTTGTGAGTGCCAAAGCATACTCTGAGGAGCACTGCAGAATGAGTGCAGCCCAATTTCATTCCCTGTTTTGTTTTTTACTGCATTATTTGCAGTATCATATGAGCAAGATGTCAGTCAGTCTTTGTCACAGATTTCTTCAAATCCGGGTATGCAAAATCTTTTCTAAATAGCCATGCTTACTTTTTAATCCACTTTTTCTTATTGAAGACCAGGTAATTTTCAGGGTTTTTTCCTACAGGGTAAAGCTACATGTCTTTTCCAGAATCAGGACATATAAACAGACTTTGTCTTCCTAGCTCCATGCTTTTGGGCCAACAGCTCTGGATAATTCATAATACCAGAAAAGTTACTGTTTCTGCTCCCATTCTCATGGCAAATTGCACATTCTGTTCTTGTGGAACATGTGAGCAATTTATATTTCTGTTTCCATTTTTTCAAAGGATGGGGACCTTTTTCTGATGCTGATTTCTGTCATGTTCTACGCATCAGTAAAGGCTGCTTAGATTGTTCCTCAGTGTTCTTTGGAGTACAAATAATGATATCTCTTGCTCTGTTAAGAGGATGTAAATCTTCGATGAGAAACTTCATGCTTTATGGAGACCTAGGCTTGCTTTCTGTATTCTTTTGTTTGGTTTTGTCAATCTGACAGATTTTACTGCCTGATTTGTTCTTTCAGCAGTCACCTGACTTACACCTGTGTTCAGCTTTATCATTTCCTTACCACTAATTAAATTTAGACAGGAGTTTGTGAAACTTTTCTTTCTGTGCCAGCTCACCTACTCTCCATCATCTACTTACTGCTACATGCTCCTTTCTGTCGTCTTCTAGGCATATATTAAAGGAATCTCTGCTTCTGTCTTCTATCATGGTGTATCTGTAAGTGGGGCAGGTATCTTAACTTGGCTGTAGCTCTTTCTTCAGTGATGATCCACTTTAGACCTGCTTTTCTTACTGCGTGCCTACCAGTAGAAGTGGCCTTAATTTAACATTAGCTTAGGACTTAAAATCCTTTCGAAAGCATAAGCCTATGCATTTCTACTTGGTTTTGAATGTTTTGTATCAGTTGTCAAGCCATTAGCGAGTAATGTGACTACATTCGTGTTTTTCCAAGCAGGTCTTATGTAGGTATTCTTATTTGTTGTTTTCACTTTGCAGCTCAGGGTAGAATATTTCTAAATTGTGGTCCTGCTAGGAGCTGGAATAACAAGACTTTCACGTTTCATATTAAAATACATGCATACATAAAAATTAAGATGCTTAAAGAAATCAGTCTTTTCAGATGGATCTTGTTAGAGCTTCCTATTATCTAAGGCGCAGATTTCACAAATATGCAGAGATTATACTTGATATTTTAAGGACACAGGCCTGCCCTCAAAGTTGTCTGTTTCAAACTATTGAAATCTTGATTATTTGCTGGAAATAATGGATTATTTTCCTGTATGTGAAATGGAAGCCTAGCTGAAAAACTCTTGCCTAGAAGCTGTAAGAAGGCCATATGATATTTTTCTTAATCCAAAAAAATATTCTCACTTAGATGGTGCTCTTTTATCTGTGTGTTGTGTTTTTCATTTGGAATGGAGGCTAAATTTTGGGGGAAAAAAAAAAAAAAAAGTACTTAGAGTTAGGTTTCAGTGTTTTTATTGGGGCATTTAACATAAATTTTAAAACATTCAGTAACAATAATTTATTTTTAAATTTTAAGAAATTTATTTCCAATGCAAGTAAAGATTTAAGAGCTATAATTAAGGTATTCATTCTTAAAATTGTGGTGGTTGTTGTTACCTGACTTTCTAGTTTAAAGTTCTAGAGATGTGTGTTTGAAGAAATTCTTTTGTATATCATACTTGTTGCTGAGACATTTCATATTTATCAGTTTACTACTCACAGCTGGTTTTAAATTATATTTAAGTAGTAGAAATCTCAGAAGAGGAAATGACTTATTCGCAAATTGTTGTTTGACCTTCCTTAATTCAGAAGTCTGGTGGGTTCTAAACCACCCAGGGACTGTCTCATCATATTTCTGAGATGATCTCCCTCCATAACATAATTGCTTTTGTGATGTCAAAAAACTATTATGAATTAAAGATTTGAGATTAATCCAGCTCAAATGACAAGATTTACGTATCTGCATTCATCACAGTATCGAGACGATGGCACTGTTTCCTCTGAGAACAGCCCGAACCAGCATACGCAATTCTGAACCTCCAAGCTTTAGCCTTACTGTACCTTGTTCAAAACCATTTTTAATTATGATTAAGTAGAATAAAAATAGCAAAAACTTTTTTTCTGTTACAGTATGTTTCTAAGGCAAATGCAACAGTACTAATCTGCACAACAGGTGTTTAGAGGTTCTTTATTTGCATGCTACTAAATTCTAATAATGCATAGAAATTAGGTAGTTTTCTTTCATGGAACTGATGATCAGAGGCAGACCTGTTTCACAGCGGTGCCTAGATGTTAAGAATTAATTATGTTCATCATAAAATCAATGATGCTCCCTTTCAATTGTTAGATTCTTTGTTTTTTGTTTCCAAGATCTTTGAAGACAGTATGCTATGAATGATTTGAGATCATAAGACTATTTTTTTCTTTAACAGGTTTAATACTATCATCACTAGTAAATTATGCCCTAAAATTTTATCACTTCTTCATGCTCATTTCAGTGACAGCTTACATTAATATTTTGCTTCCTCATTCTTTAAGAACCCTGTGCCTTCTGTGGACTGCTACATAATCTGTATTACCACAAAACATAGTGATTCTTGTCAAAAAGATCACAGTTCTAAATAACTTTCTAAGTCAGGCTGGTTTAAATAATTATAATTTAAAAAGGGGGCAGGAATGTTGTCTGTATTTAAACTTGTCAACATATGTTCAAATCCAGCCTGTATTTCGGGGAGCCATCAGGACTGAGTGAGCTCTGTACTTCCATGGCAATGCAAGTCTGATTAATTTTTTTTTTCTTAATAGTTGCTTCAGTTCCCAATTTCTGCAATGAAGTTGCAATTTAAACCTTTTATGTTGCCTATGATCTGTTATGTTTAAGGGAGTCAGAATATTTTCTATAGCTGACTGGTTTGGGGGAGAAGGTCATGTTATTTCTATGACTGCACTCTGTTGTCATCAGTTCCACTTGCCAAACTTTTACCTAAAAATGCGTACAATATGCTGTTTCGTTTTACTATTGTGCTGCATTCTTTTGAAGATGAATTAGTGATGTAAAAGTTGCAACAAACATCCACTGCTATGTAATTTTGTCTCTGTGCAAGTTAAACTTAAAAGCTTGAACAGTGTGTGGATATTTCAATATATAGCTTCAGGAAATAGCTACCAGTAATCCACTTTCACTGATGAGCCACAAGCGCTCAGCAAATTCCTACTTCCCTCTTTTAGTTATCTTTCTGATATATTCCCTATGTATTTCATTCCTATTTCCTTTCTTCTTCCCACCCTTTTTTTTTTTTTCCCTCAAACCAAGAAAACATTTCTGAGGTAGTGTGAAGAGCAAAAGAAACTTTTCCACCATAATTTCAGTCTGGGACTATGACTGGTTCTGACTTCTCACCCTGTCTTTTTGTCTCCACTCAGTTCACCTCCTGTCTTGGTTCTGTCTTGTGTACTGTTTATTTGTCTTAGTACTCCAGCTATGTTAAACTCAGCTCTTGCATCTAATTTTTAAGACTCCCTGGATTTTGCTGATCTGCCCAGTTTGCTTTGATCTGATTGAGTATGCCATCTATTCCCAGGGCATTTTTTTCTCTCTCTCTGATTCCCAAATGGGATTCCATGCACTCAGGTGAAAAATACTATTTCTTATTACAACGAGAATCCATTTGATAAATAGAACTGAGACATTAAAAAATTTCTTTGTTGTTGCATTTTGGCATTGTGGAAAGATGAGTTTAAATTTTAGAGATGATAAATCTGACTGTGTGTGCTTGGTTTGCTTTAATTTCAACATATGTTGCTTTATCAAATCAGTCTCTGTCGGAAAGCATGCTGGAGCTACTATAGTCATTGTAGCTTTTAACCTAATATATTCCACTATTTCCTTTTCTGGGAAATGTTTGAATAGTTTTTTGTGCTGCTACAGTTTTACTATTACTACTCAGTGGTTTTGAAACCTTTCTGTAAAAGCCTCAAGTCAGTGCTGTATATCAGGAATGCTGTTACACTTTCCAAGCTATCAGTTTGTATGGCATTGATGGTGGTGTTTAACAAGGGCAGTTTGCAGAACTGTTGTCAGACAGGAGGGTTAAAACCAGTTTGACCTAGCTCTCGGCTATTGGGAAGGAGACGTGACATTTTTGCCTATGAAATAAGCGTTGCAAAAGATTTAGAGACACATAACCCTACAGTGAAGCATTCTTAGTCATTTTACTGCATACAACCACACAACATTTGATGGTAATCTCTTTGATAGGAAATGCTGAGGAGTCACCTAACAGATAAGAAACATTTATCCCTATTCCTGCTTTTTCTGTGTGGCCTTGACATATCATAGACATAGATTAACAACTCAGCAAATGTATAGACTTGAGCTAGCCAGATTTTTTTTTAACTTTGTCATTTTGATACAACAGGTGTCAAATTCCTGTTTTTCCTGAAGAATGCAGCTCCAAACTGAACAGAAAATTAGAAGCTCAGAGAGTAGTATTTTCTTTTTGTGCTTCGCAGCCTATCAGTTTATACAGTATTGCTCTCACATTGTCCTATTTAAAATCAGTATTTCTGTTATCATAACAATGTTTTGGGTAAAACTAAAGAAATGCAGAATTTCACAAAGAAATACTTGTATTCAAGCAGTTTTTAACTGGAAGTGTGGAAAAGAACAGGGTTTTCTTTAGCTCTTAGGAGGATGGGAAGGCCCTTTGTTGCTTGCTTTAGTAGAAAGTTGAATTCAAAGACCTATTTAATTCCTTTTGCTTTAATGACAGGAGGGGATTTTTGTGGAGAGAGATGGTCCTTTTAGGTCCTAGCAGGCCTGGAGACTTAACCACACATAGGGTTGTGTGCTTAGCCAGGGGAGACTAGATAGGACTTCAGAGACCATCAGCATTATCCTGATTTGGCTGCTATGATTTTAGAATAACATAGGCAATTGCCTCTTTTTCCAATGCTGTTGAAAGACAGTAAATTCAGAGATGATTCAGTAATGGTGGTTTGGGAACTCAGAGTTGCAACATGGAAAAAAAAATCCTGGAGGCATCACTGACAGTTTTCTAGACCCATTGGTTTTGTGTGCAGCAGCATCCAAAGAAAGCCAAGAGCATGTGAGGGCATTCTCAGCTTGCAGTGACACGACCTTAGCGTGCCCACATCCTCAGTGCGGTACCCAGCGCCTCCTGCCTCTCCCCTTGTTCACATGTGGTCACACACAGAGAAGCATCCAAAATCTTTGCAAGAGTGAATCTGCTCCTTATACAGAGCAGCAATATAGTACATGCTAAAGGACTGCAGAAACACACAACTTAGCTCCTGAAGATACAGTTTTTTTGAAATTGCTACTGTTTCAAATCAAAAAGGTACAGTCTCAATATACCTTTTTTTTGTTTTTAATTTTTACTTTCTAAGAAGAGACAAGAATGATCAGGGTCAGTTTTGTGCATTCTGAAATACAAAATCTTTTAAATTAAGCAGTAAATATGTTACCAGCACTTCAAGAGTAGTTAGAGGACAAGGGCTGGTAGAGGGTAGTGTAATTAAAGATGAAGAAAAGCATCTGAATTTTCAAGAAATATCACTAGCTTATCATACAAAGAATTTTAAAAAAATAAAGACTATTTTCTTCTTTTTCACTGAGCCTTTAGCACTGTTGGCCTGTCTTCAAATTCACTAGCAAAGCAGAACTATCAAATGGCTGGAATTTATGTTCCACGTTAGAGAAGCATCTGTAGCTAACTTCCACAAATCACATGCACATGAGTCAATCCCAAGTGAATAAAACCAAAACAGATTATAATTGCTGGAACAGTAAACAGATGGCTTCAGAATGGGAAATTCTAACCTTTTTAGAGACCTTTATATAAGATCAGTAAACACCTGTTGTCGGGGAGGTAAAAGGGACCTCCATCCTCTTACTGGTGAAAGTGTTGGTAGTGGAGAACTCCCAGAGGATGTAGAGATACTCCACAGCCTAATTCCAAGCTCCACCACTGGAGGCTTCATGGCTTCTGGTAGCATCAGGCTGTAACCTGCAGTTCTTCCTGACAGGAGGGAGCTGTATGAAACGTCTCTATTTTGCTAGGAATGCTTAATGCACAGTGCACCTTTTGTAAGCAGAGCAGAATAAAATTTAGAGTAGAATCTATTGATGGATCTGGCTGGAGAAATTCAACTGCTTCTATTTAATTTGACGCCTTAATTACAGTCTCTGCTTTAGAAATATTTAAATACACCATTTTCGCACCTTGTTATAGCAACAGCTAGAAAATAAATCACTACAGGTAAAAGAATGAAAAGTGAGATAAAAGACTAGGTTCTTCTTGGTTAACAAATATATTAATGCGGATCTCTAACAATAGTATTTTCCACTTTATTTTTATCAAGGTAAAAGTTCCTAAAATACTTGAGCTTTTCATGTTGATGTTACCCATACTGGGGAAGTGAAAAAACCACACTAATTTAACATTTTGCTATGCCTGGTTTTATGCATTCTCTTAAAATGCCAAACTCTTGAGTTTCCTAGAGTTCTTCCATAAGAAAGAAGTAAATTACTGCATGACAATTACCAGCATATACTTCAGTTCTAGTTTTGCAAATTCAGTGCTGCCTTTTACAGAAACTTGTACAAAAACTAAAAGAGAAGGATAGTCCCTCAGCAAGTTGATTACTCAGAAAGTGCTGTTTGGGAGTATTACAGCACTCTGCATTTTCATTTGCAGTCCAAGCAAATGGGAAGGCATTATGGTCACAATTACACCAAATCCTAGCATATATTCTCCTACTGATAGCAGTGTTGTTTGGAAAGCAGAACATACCGACTTTTAGTACAATTCCTAATTTCTATACAGCAGTAACATGCCAAATCAGTTGAGAAGCCTGAACCTTTAGCTTTTTCTGTCTGGCACTTACCCAGCATTAAACAAGGTTTACGTATCTACTTCTTTAAAGATAGTAAGAATGCTGTTCTTTAAAGCACGTTGCAGGTATATACCATTTCACAGTTTGCAATTTCTTGATTCCCAAGGCATTTATGTTCCTTTCAGATAATGACAACCACCACCAAAAAACCACCAACCAACCAACCAACCCTTCAACCCAAAAAAAGCCCAGCAACAAACCCCAAAAACAAACAACATTCCAACCCTATCTCTTCATTTAGCTGTTGATTATTTCTGTTAAGAGTTTAAGTTTTGCTATCCAGCCACACCTGGAAAGCACATAATCATTAGGGGCGAGGAGAGCTGCAAGACTTCAGAAGCCAGCCCTAGCACCATCTCATATATACACTTAATCCTGTGGTCATAAGAAAAAGGCTTTGACTTTCCTCACAGCAAGTCAGGGTTGAAGGTTCAAGTCTGAAGAGGTTGTAAATTCAAGAAAGTAACCTTGCTGACTAAAGTCTTCTCTGTCACCTACACTTGCACCCTGCATTTACTATGGGAAAGACGAGAGCAACAAGAGTGTGTGCAAAGCAGGGAGGAATGAAGGCAAAGGGTACGAGGCAAAAACAAGACAAAAGAGAGAGGCAGAAGAATAAGGATGCGAGAAAATGCAGGGCATGGAAGCGGTACCCCAGCTACAAAGTGTTAGGAACTAGGGTTAGTAAATTAGAAATGCCTGTTTCACTACTGTGTCAGGGAGGCACACCGCCTTCTAGCAAGCTTGCTTAAAAATATAAAAGAACGAAAATTGTCTTTTAGATGATCTGTGAAAATTAACAATGAGTTGTCACTTCAGCAGTTACACAAGCTGTCTTTCCCTCTTGCCATGACATAGGAAAAAATTTAATCAAAGTCAGCCAATAGTATTTGAGTAACAGAAGCGAATATGGTTCAGGTTATAGTCTTATAATTACTGAATGTCCTCAGCTAGACTGTTCCCCCGTGTGAACACTGCACTTCAACAGAGTCAGTCCTTAATTTTCACCTAAGTCCTGTGAATGGACCCGGCTTCCTGAAATGCAGGAAGGAAGAGCCATTAAGAGATATTCTTGCTGCTTAAACACCTCTTTGATAGGAGAAACTGGGGGGGCATAGTTTATAGCATGATTGTTACCTCCTACCCTTAATTACAATACATAGAACTTTATTTTTAGTATCTCAGTAATTAGAAATATTTCCAACTTTGTATCATTCTCAGTTATTGAAACCTTTGAAAAGGATGGTGAGAAACAATGAATTGCACATAGGACACAGATCACTGCAGGAGGTATGCAGTAGTAAAAAAAAAAAAAAGGTAGGGTTGGAGAGTTTGAAATTAGGATTTCCAAGCTCTACCTTCTTCTCTTCAGTACTTTTTATATATTAATGATGAATTTTTTTTATGATGAGGGCAGTAAAACACTGGAACAGGTTGCCCAAAGAGGTGGTAGATGCCCCATCCCTGGAAACACTCAAGGACAGGCTGGACAGGGCTCTGAGCAAACTGATCTAGTTGAAGATGTCCTGGCTTATTGCATGGGGCATTGGACTAGCTGACCTTTAAAGGTCCCTTCCAACCCAAAGCATTCTATGATTCTATTCTATGATTCTATATGGCAACAATGAGGGTATGAGTCAATCCACACTTATGTCCTAGTCTGCTTATAGATTCCCCACAAAATGCCAAGTTTCTTTCCCTTCTTGTATTACTTATTTTCCTAGATTTGAAACAAAATAAAAACTGTCTGTATATTAGTCCTTTCATGGATGTACTAAATTAGCAACGTCAGCAAAAAAACCCAACCCCAAATTCTTGCCCAGTTCCTGCTCTATGGTTTTATAGTAGTCAGCTGGCCAGGACTGAAGAAAGGCCAGCCTGCAGCCCACACCTCTTCCTGTGCAGAGGAGTAGCGCTAGCAAGGGACTGACCTAGGACAGGCTCTGCGCCGTAACAGCACCTCTGCTATTTCAACACAAAGAAGCCCCATCTACTTTTACAACATGGCTGGCGCAGCACAGTCAGGTTCTGATCTCAGTGTTTCTGGAACATAGTGCTGTAAAACAACATCAACACAAAAAAAACCCCAAAACACCAGAATATGCAATCTGCCACCACCTCGTCTTGACTCTTATCACTTTGCTGTTTGCAGGGGAAAAGGAAAGTGTACTAAACTTTTTCTCCCTTTTTTCCCCCTCTCCCACCCCCACTTCTTTTCTCACAGCACGCTACAAGTGAAAGTCTCGGAGCCGCAGAATTCAATAGACATGAACACAGAAAATGAACATTTGAAGTCCATAAAGATGTGCCTTAATCAGCCCACTGAGTGGAATCTGAGTTTTTCAGCAGCATCTCTCACCAGCTGTAAAGTTTTTAACCAAAATATCAAAACTGATGAGAACAAATAGATTGCAGCTGTTCTTGCACTATTATTTTGTACATTGTTCCTGATTTTTTTTTTCTGCTGAATAATAAGCATTTATTACATTGATCTTGAAATGATCTTGTGTGATTTGGCTCTATATTACTACTAGCATTATTCATTTTGATGTATTTTCTTCTTTTAAAGTTTTACATCTGACCATCGTTAAAATTCTTGCAGTACAAATTTATATCAGAATCAGATGTTCCCCTTTAATAGTATTGTGATTTTTTCTATGTTCTTTAAGTTTAATTATTTCTCAATTTTATTTTTGTGCACGAAGTTAATATATTACGTAATTTGTGGCATAGGTCACCATGTAAAGATTTATGGTAATAACAATTCAAACCAATCTGTAACAGGTGGAGACCAACTACCTCGAAGCAAAGCAGTAAAAAGGTAAATTATGTGAGGAGATCTCCTTCACAAATGGATTGAAATGTATCAACCAACCAGTTTGTTTCTGCAGTATGCTTTCATCTTCATTTACCTTGAGAACAACTGTGTGACAAGTGTTTAATGACTGTAATGACTAAAAGAAAGGCCAAGCCTGCAGGAGAATCTCTGGAAAGATTGTCATTCAACAAATCTGTATCTGCACTTTTTGAGGTTTCTGCTAAATGGTCTTTCTTCCCCTTTTGTTTTTATGAATTTATGCCTGCCACCAATTAAAATGGATGTAAATGCTCTTCCTATTTCATTTTTTTCCCCCGTGTACTTTGGAAATTCAATGTAAACATCAAAATTTTAAACTCTACTCAAAGAAGTAGCAGTAAATGGTTGTAGCTGACTGCATTGTAGACATTCCATGCTTAGATCAGCTTTAGGAAGGTTCATGTACTTCATTCATCAAAACTTTATTATTAATAGAGCTATTACAAAAGTGCTAGAATAAAACCATATGATATATTTCTCTTTTCTGGAGTCATACATTCTATAGCTAGAGTAGAGGTTTCTTAATTCAACTTCTTAGTAAGTTGTCTGTCCTTGCCAGGAATTAATTTCCCAGAAGGAAATTTCCTTGGAAGACACCGTATTTTATAAAACAAAGGTTTTAAGGATTCACTTAAAATTATCATCCTACATAACAAAGTGGAGATGCAATTCCTCTTCACAGAAGTTTGTTGGTTTGCAGGTGCAATCCAGTAGCTGAAATAAAAAGATGGTTGTGAATTCTGGTAAGTCTCACAAGATCCCAATAGGATACTGAGTCACTGAAGTGTCAGACAGTGCAGAACACAATTAAAAGAACGAATTTTCATCATCACGCCACACTGCCTAGAGGGTCTTTAGGCATCTCAACAGTTTAATGCAATTAGATTCTATGGGGCAAGAAAGGCAAAAAGATAATTAAACTTCCTGGGGGAGGGGCACTGAAGTTGACTTCAGTGGAGCCCCACCAAAGAACAAGGATCAGTAAGGAGTCAAGGCTATCCAAAGAGGGACATAAAACCAGTCTTACAAGCAGCGGAACTAATGCAGCTGGGATCTTGTTCATGTTCCTGGAGGAGGAGATGCCATGTGGATTTTCTGATTTCAAAGACCAAGTAAATACCAGAACTTTTCTATTATAGACACATCTCACTCCCCTCCAAGCAGCTATCTGTTTTCATTAACTTTTAACAATTATGATCCCCTTCCTTTGTGTCATAGAGTTTCAATCAGCTGATGAGTTCCAAAGTCTTCAGATGGGAGTCAGATACAGGCATAATCCAAGCTCACTAACCACTTCTTTACATCAGACAATAAACAACAAAACTAGAAAAAGAAATATTCTTGGTGCAGCACTCACCCTTTGTCTTGAGAAAGTGACCAGCCAAAGGAGACTGCTACCGAGAGAAAGTCTTTTTGTGTGCAGTCTGAATAGACTGATTAGGCAAGTAAATAAAAACAGTCAAAAAACTGATTTGAAGAAACAAAAAATAATGTAGGAATAAACTAGGGATCATTTTAAGTTTGACAACAAATCATTATCATTTAATATGGAATCGAGTCTAGGTCTCGTGTGGCTCATGTTTGACACACTGTTGTGTTTAGCCAGCAAAAAGAGAAAGTATGTTGCTCTGAACTAATGACTGTGCAAAGTTCAGAGCAAAAAATTGTTTTTAAGGCAATGAGAATATTTTGGGGATTAAAATTTTATTCCTTAATTAAGCAGCCAGGAAGTTAGATACTTTCAACCCACAGAATTAAAGTAAATAAAAATCAACAACACTATTTTAGCTAGAAAGAGTGATGCATACTAAGTCAAGATTTTTTCACTGCGTGTAGTAAGATACTTCCAGACTTAGCTCTGTCTCACCTTTGGTTGTAATCTATTGCTACCCTGTGTGACTTTCTCAGAGTCAGCTGCATACATTTAAACCTTGATTATTGCTAATAATCAGCTTTGAAAAACAGAACACACATCTGATCATCCTACCCCACAACAGTGGTTTGGACAGGCATACCCTTCGCTGGG
>NW_009633120.1:13098-20043 GCF_000690535.1 Cariama cristata | reverse complement strand
TCTTTCCAAATCCGAAAGGTGTTTCTCGCGCGGAGGGACCCTCTCTGCCCCATCTTTGATGTGCCCAGCTCGCTGCAGCCGATTATAGTGAAAGGTCAGAGCTGTTATCTGCGGGTGCCCAACTTCCACATTTTCACAATGCAACTTTCAAGAGCTTGTATCAAGCGCTGTGGTGGGGGCAGGGTGTTCTGCAAAGGGCATGTAAGCAAGAGTTGATTGACGGGATGTAGAAGATGAGAATTTCCCTCCCTGGGTTTCCCACTCAGGGAAGGGACCGGCTTTCGTGTTCCGCTGTGGGCTGTGGGGCTGTGTCCGCAGCTCGCCCGTCCCTCCGGCGCACACGGGCATCCCGCTGGCGAGGGGCCTGGAAGCTCGGCACCGATGTAACAGGGTCGTTTCAGCCTCTACATGCTAATAACTGCATGGCTGGAATCATGATAAGAGAGAAGGAAAAAAAAAAATGAAATCTCCATTTTCAGATAACGCTTAAAACATTGCTCTTAGTAAACTTGAGTCATTCATGGTTTGTTTCCTGCGAGATACTAAAAATGCCATTGCTTGAAGCCTGGAATAAACACGTGGGAACTTTTTCTCTTAGGGATTAAATCAATTCATTCCGTGTCACATCTGATGTTTTACTTGTTACGCTTTCTCTTATTTTATACTGTTTTTTTAAAAAAGAAATGATAATCCAAGCTGCTAGGTATATGATGTCCAGATTTCAACTACAAAGTTTTAGTAATCTTTATTTATTTCCCTACCTTGTGTTCCAGTGACTTACGTGCTGGCTCAGAAATCTCTGGACATCAAAAAGCTAATTTGTAAACCAGCAATTCTGTTCTGCGTAAACATCCGCCGGGCTGTTCCGGCGTTTAGGGCTGTCAGAGAAACCTGGCTTGGGATTCCTGAAGACCTGTAAGATGAAATATTTGGGGATACATCTGAAGTTTCAAATAATGGATAATAAAGGATAATAACGTACATTTCCTTCTATTGGAAGGCTCTCGTAACTTGTCAGAGCGGAGCCCACACGTTCGGAAAGGGAGTACAGGGCCCAAAAGACTAAACTCGGAAAAAGTAGGGCCTAATACTGAGTTCCCCGTGATTTTAACAAAAACTCACAGGACGGAGAGCTGGTAGGAGAGGGATGCTGCGACACAACTTGCAGGGCACAGCAGTTTAAACTTAATAGAGTGAAAACCAGAACAGAATATAATCAGATAATATCTTAGGGCTCAGCTTGCCTAAATAAAAACTGCAGGATCAGTTTCTCAGCACAGAAGTTCTTGACCAGCAGTCGTTTCTCCCTGCTGAAGAAAGTAATTTTTGCCGAGAAAACCGCTGACCCAGTAAATAAGCAGTAGTAATGTAATTTTTTTCCTGTTGCCTGCTGGAAACTGGGAGCAGCCTGATCCTTCCCCATCCGTGTAGGTCTCCTCTGCCCCCACCAGCCTAAGGAGGAGGGACCAGCGCCAGGAACAAAGCGTCGAGGGACTCTGTGCAAGAACCCAATAACATGAAAAAATTTGGGGCTCCACTCTACCAGATACTGAGCCACTTCAGTCATCATCCAGCAAAGCATAAATGTGCAAATATACGCCTTCCTTGCCGCTAGCCACAGGTTCAAAATTAAGCAAGTGCTTGAAGGATTGGTCCAATGGTTTCTTTTATGAACTTCCCTGGGGTTCGGATGAGGCCCTCCGTGGCAGCACCAGGGCACTGCAAACCTTGCAGGACTGAGCTCAGGCACCTTCCTTTTAATTTATTTTTTTTTTTTTGGCAGAACTTGTAAAATTACACAAAAAGGCAAAGAGGAGAATTCTTTAAGAAAGTGGCTTTGAAGAAAATTCTTGCTTTATCCCTGGGTATTACCAGAACCTTCCTAGATTTCAGAGCTTTTTAAAAAGGGAAAAAAATAAGGTGCACGAATAGTCAATGCTAATATCACAATAAAGATTTGTGCCTCTTTTCACGCAGGGATGGGTAAATCCCAAATAATTGTTTGAGCTATGTTGGCATAGACCCATCCCAGGGGACTCGTGTCCTTAGCTGAAGGAAAAAAAAAGAAGTCCTGCAGTAGCATGAGGTAAAATTCTGGCTCTGTTAAAACCGGTAGCAAAACCTAAACCACTTGGGCGACAGTCTCCTCTGTTGTATTTATTCATTTCATGCTGTTCAGAGAAATGACATCCTCGGACTTCGTCTTCAAATTTACATTTCCCAACGGAAAGTCGACGGCATGTAAGATCCCTCAGGTGCCTTTTCTAGTCCTTTAGCCCTTGGTGAGACAGAAATTCCCTTTAATTCCAGCCGCACGGCAGCCAAAGCTTGCAAGCTCAGGTTTACAAGAGGGGCTCATATATTTTTGGATTCATGTGCTGATGCTTTATGGTACTGCTGGGGTTCTTCGGTAAGTTATAGCTAAATCCAGAGGTTATCTGTGTTTGATTAGGTCACTTAGAGTTGTTTATAGGTTAAATCTTAAAAATCTTGTTGGGAAAAAAAAAAAAAAGGCAGTTTTTAAATGGAAATGAAAGCATCGCTACGTGTTGTGGACAAACCAGAATTATTTGAAAATGTGAAGAATATAGTAAGAACTTTGGGGTTGTTGGCATTCGTCAGTCCGGGCAGGCATAACCAGCATTTCTAGGAAATGGTGAATCCAGGCAGTTTTTTGATTGCGCTTTTGAAAAAGTGCAATCTTTAATTCTGGAAGAATCATGTCTTTCTTTTGCAAGAACTGCTTGGATTGAGACACATGACTGAGCAGTTCATGTTCTGTCCAGTAGAAGAAAAATGATGTATCTACACAGACACCAACGTCCGAGTAAGGTAGTAGATGCCTTTACAGTAATGCATACACATGGGTGATACAGAGAATGTCATGTTTATGCATTATTCTTTGAAGAAAAATAAAAAAAAAGTTAGCAAATTTTTGGATACTCTTATTAACTCCTTACATTTTAAGCTCTTTTTTTTTTTTTAAAGCAAAAGAAGAGTGAAATCCTTCTCCCTCTCATGTCAGAAGGGGATAAATCATTTACTCTGCCGGGAGAAAAAAACTGAGGATGTAATCCCCGTTCTAACTTCACCAATCTTGTGTTTTGCTTTGTTTTTCCTTCTCCTCCTCCTCATGTGGATGCTTTCAGAGCACATTTTCCCTCTCCAACCCTTCTTTCATTCCCTCAGGGAGCCAGTGGATGAAGTCCTCCAAATTCCCCCTTCGCTGCTGACATGCGGCGGTTGCCAGCAGAACATCGGGGACCGTTATTTCCTGAAGGCCATCGATCAGTACTGGCACGAGGACTGTCTCAGCTGCGACCTGTGCGGGTGCAGGCTCGGAGAGGTGGGCAGACGGTTGTATTACAAACTGGGCAGAAAGCTCTGCAGAAGGGACTATCTCAGGTACACCACCCGCTCCTCCTACCCTCGCTCCCCTTCTTTCTATCATTTCAGCTTTGCTTATTCATTTAATCAGTGTATATAGCGAGCAAAGGTCCGTAAAGAGTTCGTTTTTCGTTACTCTTAAACGTCAAGCCTGACAGCAGTCACAGGTGTAACACGGCACCGTTTGCAAGCTCCGCTTTACAAGAGGGGCTCATATATTTTGGGGGTTCATGCGCAGATGCTTTATGGTACTGCTGGGGTTCTTCGGTAAGTTATAGATAAATCCAGAGGTTACCTGTGTTGATTAGGTCACTTAGAGTTGTTTATAGCTTACATCTTAAAAATCTTGTTGGGAAAAAGAAGTATTTTTTAATGAAAATGAAAACATTGCTACATGATGTGGACAAAAGAGAATTATTTGGAAATGTGGAGAATACAGTAAGAACTCCTAGGATTTGGGGTTGTTGGCGTTCGTCAGTCTGCACAGGCATAACCTGATAGCTCCAGGCGAACCGTGTAGTGTCAGCGTGGGATTCTGGCAAGTAGAAACTGGGAAATGGTGGTGAATTTCAGCAAGCTCCCCCCGAGCTGACAATGAACCGGTTCCCCCAAATGGTTTTAAGAAGTTCTGTGCTTCTCCAAGCATTGCCTTGGAGCTGAAAGGTATATAAAACCAGGTAAGATGACGAAAGATCATTTAGTTCTCATTTAAGAAGACGGTATCCAAGGTAACTGAATTAAATTCATTTTCCTGATGCAGTAATATCAGCTCTATAAGGGATGCTTGATTCCAGTAGCCAGCAGGGCTGCTGTACCTGCCTGGTGTCTGACGTCCCTGCCTTTGATACACGGATTGATCCCTGCCTTTTTCTGCATCGCTGCTAAAGTTATCTGCGACACTTCAAATAGAAAGATGGAACGTGCTGTATGTTTATTGCAAAGCTACAGCCAGTGCAGGAAAGTTTGACTGCACTAATTTGGATCCGGAGGATTTTTAGCATTCTTAAGCCTGGTCCCGAATAGACGAGAATTTGCACATTTTGCGGAATCAGATTCTGCAAATGCTCTTGTTGCAGGTAGCGTCATTAACATCTCTCTGCCTATCTGTTTCGCCAAAATTTGTAAGTAGAAGGATTAAATTGAGATGACGATATTTCACAACAATTGTTAACAAAGGATCTTTACGTTCTTGATTACGATCAAAGTGTATGGATCTTTGCTGTGCCGGTTGTGTACCATTTCTTCTAATGGATCCCTAATGTGTCAGGAGGTCTGCGGAACAGAATAATGATATTTGACAGGTTTTCAGCTACCTTACTGAAGGCTAATTTACCCGCCAGTAAAAACTAACCCAAAATCTCAGTGGAGTTCCTAATTATGGTGCCTCTGAGCTTTACCGATGGGAATTTTGCTAAGCAGGAGCTCAGTTCTGCTAACGGGGCCGCTTGTAAGTACTCCACACACCCAACAGTCCCGCAGTGATCCAGTGTTACACTTTCAGATACTTTTAAACTTCAAATGGAAGCAACAGAAAGTATGGCAATGCAATTAATGTATTCTCTTGCAGTGAAATTCAGCGGTTTTATTTATTTAATAATGCAACATGTAATATCTTGCCTCATTAATGAAAAATTTGGCAACCTTGGTGTATCCTTGGTATCAGTTTCGTTGGGCAGAAGGAAACACTGACACCTCCTGGTAGAGGAAAGAAATGTCTTTTCCCCTAAAAGCTCTCTCTTAATTTAGTAGCCATCCTTTTTCCGGTTCAGAAGATGATTTAAAGCAGGCACAGCACATGTAAGAGAAGTGTAGGAGGTGGGAAAACTCTATCCAGAATTAATATGGAAACTTAGAAGTCAAACTCAATAGGTGTATACTTTGAACAAGTAATAAGGTGCATTTCTCCGCCCTTTTAAGAAAAAAATAATAATCTTGCCCTGCTTATTTATTAATGATTTGACTTCCAAACTCGGTAGCCAACAGACTGCATGGAAGGCTGGCGTTCACACCTAGCTGGGTAGGTCGCACTGCTCCAGCTGAATGGTAGGGCATGCTGCGAGGGCAACGCATTCTTAATGCATTCATTAGAGGCTCCTTTTAAAAGATAATACCATCATGATCTCAGCAGGGTTTCTTACTGTGGATTCAGGAGCAGTCCACATCATAAAATTGTTTGGGTTAGCATAGGTATCTAGAAGGTCTTAGCACGTGTCCTTCCGAAATCCAGCAGGAGTGACCTCACGGATGTAGAAATGTTTATGGATATAGACTCTCCAACGTGGAGGCAACGACAAGAGACAGGGGAGTCTTAGACCATGGCTTGTGTCAACTCCATTCTGTAAAGTACAATAGCACCAGCTGAAGACAGGCAAAATTTATCAACGGAAAGGTAATTTCCATCAATCACGGAAGTGGAAGTATTGGTGTGACAAAACTTTGTGCCGTGATCTGGGGAACCTTTACTCCTCCTGAAGCTGCTCGGCAATTCAGGATAAGGTCATTGATCAGAGAAGTCGATTATGTTGGAAATAGGTGAGGACCTTGGACTTTCTGCTTCAATTTTTGGCATTGCAAAGTTGAGAGTTCTGCTTGGCAGCCTTCCATGTGACCTCTGTCTAACATGGCAATACGATGACTAAGAGGATCAAGGCACTGATGTGTTCTTGTTTTGATTTGTTTTTTTCCCATCTCCCCAGCAAAGGAACTCTGCTTACTTCTCTGCTGTTGTTTTTTTAGGCTCTTTGGCCAAGATGGCCTCTGCGCCTCCTGCGACAAGCGAATCCGGGCTTACGAGATGACCATGCGGGTGAAGGACAAAGTGTATCACCTTGAGTGCTTCAAATGTGCTGCCTGCCAGAAACATTTCTGTGTTGGGGACAGATACCTCCTCATCAACTCGGACATAGTCTGTGAACAGGACATCTATGAGTGGACTAAGATAAATGGAATGATCTAGCAAAGACATGCCTCCCTAGTCTATAGAAGACATCTCTCGGGCGACACCGATGCCTAGCTGTTAGTGAGGAGATCATCACTTGAGCTATGGGCTTTGTCTAAAATGGGGGGAAAACACCACAGAGTCGGGCCTTTGCAGGCAGTGCTACATAGAATCTAAACTACATATAGGTGAAGAAGGGAGACCGAAGCAATAGTAGATAGACTGACTTCTGTTAACAAAGGCGTACGGACAATAACTGACATCAGCCATGTAGGCCAGAGTTGGGGAACAAACACAACGCGATAATGAATTCTCGTAACTGGAAAATGAGTAGAGACTTCTGTAAAGAGATGTTATGACTTTGTCACCTGCAGACTAGGATTGTGCAATTGAATTTTCTTTTCGTCTTGTTTTAGTTACTGAGTTTAGACGACAGCTCCTAATGTAGACATGAGGAACAATACTGGAAGAAAAGGGCCATCGCTTACGTGGTCATTCTGTACGGCCTTACACTTCGGGTAGGAGAGAAAGCGGGAAGAGAGTGGGGGTTATTTTTGCATGGATCTTTTTTTTTTTTTCCTTTGAGAATGAACAGTGCATCCTCTAGTCTCAAACTCTTC
>NW_009633120.1:0-13067 GCF_000690535.1 Cariama cristata | reverse complement strand
CTGCTGAATCGTTGTTTTTGGGCACTGCTGTTTCAAGATGAGATGTTCCACAGATCATTTCTATACAAATATAAATCTAAAGAGTTGTTCAACTATTTTATTAACTTAGATTATATCGATAAAATATTTGTTGTGTGTAGTAAGACTCTGCAGCTTTAATAAAAATAACAGAAGATTTGAGTGTTGTTACTTTTTTTTTTTTTGGAGTTGGGCTGGATTTTTGGATTGTATTATTTATTTTATTTTTTTAGCTGGGCTTCTACACTTTGTCTACAGCTGATGCCTGCTGATCCACTTAAGGTTGCGTTTCAGAGCGGTAATGTGAGAACACTGAGGTCTCAGTAAGATTTGTAGAGTTCTTCATGCTAAAAAGAAATTCGTGTTGTGTGACACTGAGGCTCTTTGGTGTTTATGAGGATGCTTTGAGGCTGGTGGTCCACAGAGAAATACATTCCGGTGTTACTTTGCCACAAAGACAGAGGCTGTCTGATCTCAGAGGAGACCACGTAAGATTAGGGTCTCCTAGAAAGGTAGCTCATCCTGATTTTGCTCTGGATCATTGAATCCGGTATGATATCACTAGAGCCAATCAATCCTTGCTAGTATTTAGAAAGATTTAAGTTCAGAGCCTTTCCTGCAAAGGCTGTTGTCACTTGCTTCTTAAGCAAAAGGAAGTTTCTTAGCATTGTAGTAATACTAAGAACATGAGAAGTACGCCTGGTCAGGTGGGGGTGGACATTCGATAGCTTGTTCCCCCAGAGACAAGTGGTGGGTGTTGAGGGAAGCGGGGAGTCACCACCGCACGAAGCCTGTCCAGCTCGCAGGAAGGTCCAACGAGCTTTGTGTCAGCTTGCCTTCAGACCCCTCTGCTTCACACCGACCCCCAGACCCATTCTCCGTGAGTTTGCCTCGTCCCTTTTTTTGACTCTTTGGCTTCTGTTAAGTCCCAAAGCAATGTTTTTCACAGTTTAATTCTATGCTGTGTTTATTTCAAAACCTATTGCCTCATTGGTTGACCATTATATTGTGAGAGAGAATGAATGGTCATTTCCCATCGCCTTTTTTTTCCACTATTCTTGACTTTAAAGATGTATGTCGTATTCCCTCCTACTTGTTTTTTCTCAGATGAATAGTCTAACCTCCTTCTTGCATGAAAGCTGTTTCATGCCTCTGATAATCTCTGTTTCTCATCTCTGTGTGTTTCCTGGTCCTACGTTATCCTTTTTGAGAGCGTCACTAGAACGGCAAGTCGTGTTCAAATGTACTAAAAAAATAAGGCTTATAACGCAGCTGAACAAGTCTGACAGTCCGCTCAGAAGACGTTTGGCATGTCCATTCACGCCATCAGTACTAACATGTAAGGAATAGCACCTAAGCACATGGATATCTATTTGTCTGATTATTTTCAATAAACTTGTCACCAAAGGGATCTCTCATCCAAGTGGCAGTACTGACCAGTGACAACATTTTGCATTTTACAATGGATATTCTGAGACCAACTGGTTTTTTTCTTCCTTTTGTTGTCACAACTAGCATCAGGGACAAAACCTTTAAATCTTATTACCAGTGAAGCTGGAAACTATGCAGAGGACGTGATGAGATCATGCTTGAAAAGTATAGTTTGAGGGCTCTGTGATTTAACTCTTCCCAAGTGATATGCTGACCTCCGGAGGCCACAGGCAGCTGGTATAATTTTAATTCTTACCCTAAACAGTATCCCTGCCAGCACAGGCCAGAAAGCTATGTACCCAAGGAAACTCCAGCTATCATCTCTCTTCACCCTCAGTGGTTCCTTGCAAATATTCGGTCCAGCTAGAAACGACGTCTCAGTATCCCTGTTAGTTTACACAGCTTGGTGGATGTAACCAGGATGCTAACGCAGGGTGGGGGCACACAGTCGGTCTTCAGGTCGGTGCGTGGGACCGTGTACACGCAGTGAGCTCTGCATCACCAGACAAGGTAGTACCAACAGCTTCACGGCAGATGCCTTTAAAGCCTTCCAGGTCATCACGCCTTGCCATTGCGATGTCCCTCTCAGAGCCCCTCTTCTTTCACCCCCTCTCCTTTCCCCCCAAAAATATACCTTGATAGCATTATTGTACGAGCAGGGCAGAGGAGTGCTTATGGCTTCATGAACTTCTACTAGTTCACGGCAAGAAAATTTTGCAGATGATGGCAATCAGCTATAAAGCTGATTTTTCTGTCGTCGCACGCTAACGATGGAGATGAATGGGTATCAAAGGGAGTGTCGTAGGCTGGGGAGACTGGGACTCAGCTCCATCCTGCGGCGCTGCCAGCCGAAGGGTCTCAGAACGAAGACCAGGTGGTTCAGATCACAGGTAGCCATCTGCTGATAGCCCTGACTGTGTGAGGGGCAGTGGGAGATAAAAGGAGCTTCCCTTTGACAAAGTAAACCATGATTTTGACATTTCAGAATTGGTATGAAGAGGTTTTGAGTCACATCCTGATCTCACACAGCACCTGCCAGCCGAAGGGTCTCAGAACGAAGACCAGGTGGTTCAGATCACAGGTAGCCATCTGCTGATAGCCCTGACTGTGTGAGGGGCAGTGGGAGATATGGAGGTATGAAGAGGTTTTGAGCCACATCCTGATCTCACACAGCACGATGGTGTAACTGACTCTAAAATAACTGCAACCACAGAGTTACACCAGCATAACGATAGCATCGATGTGGTCAGAATCAACAGGTATCACTACAGGTAAGAGTTTTGACACTTGTTCCCTAAACCCTTTCCAGTGTAATTTTTAACCTTACTCAGGCATGCTGCAGAGCTGATTTCCGTGATTCCACCTCACAGAGAGTTTTGACGAAAAATTCAGTGTAAGGGCCCTCGTTAACATCTGGGTTGAGATTAGGTAAGAGTGTCAATAGTTCAGGGAGGCTTTGTGGTTTTGCAGTAATGAAAGCAAGGTCCGTGTTTTGTTCCCACCTCAGAAACTATTTCCTGTGTGACTTTTGGCAAGGTAGTTGCCCGTCTGTAAAACGGAGATATTATCACTTATGCTGTGAAATATAATTTAAAACTTCCTAATGGAAATACACTCACCATTTTATGGAAGGTATCATTTACACAGGAAATACATATTAAAATGTAAATGAATATATTTGTAAAGGAAGGATGCTGTAGGGTCCACAGTGGACATTCTTGTTTTGTGATAAGGCCACCGGTTTCACCTAGTCTACGCAACTTCAGAAAGGTCTTAAGCTGAACTGGAAAATGACGTGCCAGAAGAAGACCCTCCACTTGTGCATACTATTACTCTACCTGTATAATTACAGCAGTCTGTTGGTGGACTTTTCCCTGCCAGATTCTTAATTCTTGCTCTCCGGATCCAGGAGGAGAGAGAACGGATTTCTCTTGGAATTAGTGTAACCAACACTTCACCTCCATCCTCATCCTCAAGTATGTAAGGACTCTCTCCTGAAATCACAAGAAAATAAAACGTTCCAAAAACTACGGTAAAAATAAAAGCAGAGATGATTTAAAGGCATAGGCAAAAAGCACAATAATCTGAATATGACTTCATTAGCGGATATTCAAATGCGTTGTCCTTTATATGTTTTCAATATCAGCAGTATTTTAAAAGGCGTATCATCCTTCAAGATTTCCCTTCTTTGTCCCCATTATTCAATGTCATGGTAGCAAGATGAGAGCATTACCATCGATATCACTTTTTTAATTCCATGCCCTTGAAGAAGGGCAATAAGAACCCCGCATAATAGAGTTTTCAGCGGAGAGAGTAAATGGGAATCGGTTGTTAATTCAATACAGGATACAGAAGCTTTCTCTCCCATCTCTTTTTCTCAAGGTAATACTGTGCCTCCAATTGTCATTATACCCAAGAATCAAATTATTTGAATTCTGGACACATCAGCACAAAACCGAAGACTCCCTGCCAATTTCATAGCCTGCTTGGAAGAGAACATCAGAGAGCATCACTCATTTATACGACTGCCAGCCTGAGACTGTAAATTCAGAAAACAAGAAGGCCTCAGGTGCTGCACTTTAACATGTCTTTCTGCTCCTGAATCACCCCCCCCTTACCACCCCCATCACATACAAGGTAACATTTTATCTCCGAAAGGCAAAGCTTTCAAGCATCTGCCAGGGCGAGCATAGACTCTGTATGGCCTGAACGTGAATTGAAAATGAGACTATTAAGTATATTAATTGATAACAGTCACTTGTGACTTTGAAGGAGATTCATGACACTTGGAAAAATAATCTATAAAGATTGTTGTTGCTCTAAAAAGACAGTGCAGCATCAGCTTATTTCACTTGCAGCAGGTTCATCTCTTTTATAGAGCATTCTGCACTGCAGGCAAAGGGAATTTTAATGGACACTGGAAAAAATGATCTATTCCTCTGTCCCACAACAAAAAAGAAACCATAAAAAGATATAGAACAGAGAGATTGAGATACGATAGCAGAAAACATTTAAGGAACTATAATTAAATTAAGCTTCAGAAGTCTGTCAATGAGATGAAGATTAAACTGGCAGAAAGTTGAACCTTGTTTGAAGCAACTTGTTCCCTCCTGCTGTGGGTTATTTTGTACCAGGCTAATGAGAAGGCACATCTCTGACAGTTTCCTAATAAACCAGCAGATCTCTGATGGTTAATTAATAAACATATTTTGCAGGAATATACCATGTTCCGTTCAATGCTTTTCAAGTGCCTTGCCAGCATTAATGCGTTAATGCATTACTCTTTCTCTTTTTAAGCTACAAGTCCCATTCCATAGGTGGGGAAACCGAGGCACAAGATGAACATGACCTGCTTAAAAATCACCCAGTAACTCAGCCAGACTTCTAGGAGAGCAGAAGCTTGATCTCTTGGCTTCGGTGTGACCATTGCATCACAGACCATTTTGCAACCGCTGACGAAGCGGGTATGGGTACCGCACGGCCTGACCTGTCTGGGAGTGGGGGATCTCAAATACACTCTGAATGTCGGAGAGCAGTCTCAGGTAGCATTTTATATGGATACTTTCTGTGAATTATGCCTGACAGTGATATACATCCCTCCCTGCATGACAGACAATCCAGTACACAAAGCTCAGCCACGTTTGTGGGATCGGGAGTTAACAGCCTGTGAGGACATTTGGGCATGGGTGGTAAAAACCCACAAACTTCTAAAATATATGTGTTTGATGAAATCTATGGCTTATTCTTCAAATACAGAGTGACCCACCATTTCACTCTCTGTAGCAATACACAAGCAATGCTTGAAGCACCCTTAAGCCCCCTTGTCTGTGTTCTTCGCCAACAGCAAAGGCATGATCAAAAAGCTCCTGTTAAACTGTTTCTCTATTAAAAAATCTAGTTTTCAAATATTTATTTTTTTGGGGGTGAAATACAGATCATGCATAAAAAACCTGTTTAAGATTTTCAGGGAAGAGATTTTTCTTTTTTTTAATAAAAAATGTTGAATACCCTTTTTGCTGAATCCTCCTGATCATCTCTGCGCTTTCTCTGGCATGTTCTGGTTGCAGTTATAGATCGGGGTAATGCAGCGAAGCCTGTAACCAAGGGTGAATGGACTGCAAGAAGTTAGCTCTGTGTCAGCTACTTTTCACACAATTCCTGAGACGTTTCCTCCTCAGGACTCTGTCTTCTTGGGTTAGTTGGTCAAAGCTCACACTAAGAAGGCTATCAAAGAAACCTGAAAAGCAAGGCAGGCTTCTGTTTTCTTTCTTTGGTTAATCATTGCAGCCCTCTATCTAAAAGACAAAAAAGCAAAAGCATTTATCTTGCGTGAAAGCTACCACAAATGTTTGCCAGGCTACTCATGGCAAAAAAAGACCTGGAGGCAGTGGTGGAGCAGACCAGCAAACCAGCGTCGGAGGTGCAAGCAAAGAAGCAAAAGCCCCTGGATATAACAGCTGAGAGTTTAGAAGAGTTTATTCATAACCGACTGATGATCCTCATATTAGTGAAATACTGTATAATGACTCCTGTTCTCTCTCTGTAGCTTCCACAACATAAGATGTCAGTGACAAGACGTATTTTCCCTTTCATGGCAGGAAATTTGGATGCTTGTTAGTACAGGGAGTAGCTTTTCAACCATGACAGCTAAGCCCTTTACTTTAGTCTCCAGCCTTCTGATGTTTTTAGACCCTTGAATCTGGGCGGGGATTAGGGGTTTGGTTTTCTCCTCTCCTCAGATATGTGTCTTGCATCTCGTATCAGATAACTTTACCAATGTATTTCACAACAGCTGCGAACTGGTTTAGAGATACAGATGATTTACTTATTTATACTTATTTTAAAGAGACAATCACAATAAAACTGGAATTCTTCTTCAATAAGACACGTAGTCTTTGGACTGACAATGTCCCGAAGCATCTTGACAGCTACCCAAAACAGTGCTTAGACATCATGTTGACATCTCTAAGATCTAAGACATGCAATCATCAACCTAAGGATCCTCTGCGACATCGGGAAATTCTTGATCAGCTCGTAAGACAACGCTCTATCACAACGTCATTATGGTTTTTTGCAGTCGGTAGGTGCGAGTGAGCGCTGAATGAGCTGTGGTGCAGTTGCCCTGGAATTCTTGGAACTGAACCAGCAGCGACTTTGACCCAACATGCACGAGAAGTGTGTTGTTCAGCTGATAAGGAAACTGAGAACGTGCATCAGCAAATACAGTTTGTTTATCCCATAATAACTGTTTTTGAGTAGTACAAGCAAAAAGAGGCTGGGTCTGCACGAGACAGATAAGAGCTCTGACCAAAAGGACGACCAAAGGTCGCACCAGGCCTCCTGGAAACTTCAGAAGAGAAGCCTTCGGTGGGAATGGATGACTAAGGGAATTGCAAAGGGCTTCTGGAGTCTTTTATCTTTGTGCTACCTCTTCAAATCCAGCCGAACACTTCAGTCATTTATTGTTGCCATCGTCTGATGAATGTATGCTGGGTTCAGCCTTCTTCCTACCGCACAGGCGTTCGTAGCCAAAAAACCCCACCGCTGTGGTCGCAGCTAACTGGCTGCCTCGTTAACAATCTCAGCTAATAACCTAAAGAAAGACCGTGTGGAGCTGAAAACTGAGCTGCTATCCGGTTCATACAGATGGGTTTTTTTTAGGTCAGGAAAGACTCAATAGCAGCAAAATTTTTTCTAGGGGTGCCTTATTATTCTCCATGTTCCTCGGGTAAAGAAAGACCTCCTGAACTCCCACACAAAACAACCAGGGTCCCAGCACTTTCCACAAAATCATGAAAAATTCCTCCAATCCTTGCTTTCATGAGTCTTTCACACATCCCTTAGGCCGTGCATCATCTCGTTGCATCGTGAATCACACACAGTGAAAACACTGTAAGCACATGAAATGATAAATATTCCCCAGGTTTTATTACTGCCTTTTTTGACCAAGTTAAGTTTGAAATTAGCAATCTTGGTCTCCTGCAAACTTTGTCAGCGCTATTCTGTGTCAGTACTAATCCAGCACACACAACTGTATACGTACAAAACCTGCAAGCAGGCATTAGCATTGCTGGCCCACGAGGAAGGCACCTACTGTTTATCCACTGCAATGAGTTTCTCTTCCACACTATCTGCTTAATTCAATGTGTTAGCTCTTGGAGGCAAGAATCATGCTATTCTATGCTATTCACACACTCTGTAAAGTAAGCAAACTTTATTTTTGATACCTTCACAGGTTAATGTTTACATTTGTAGCAGTATCTTGTATTTGATGTATGTGAAAGAGGATGATATGGAAGGAAAACCAACTCTGGGCTAAGCAACCCTGGGAAAGAGTAAAACTTGGTTATGCCACTTTGTGTCAACACAGATCTTTCCTCTGAAGACAAAAGCCCAGTCTATCAAAATTACTCTCCAAGTGGGACTCCAAGCTCTGCAAACATACATAAATACTTTAGACCCATTTTGGAGCTAAGAATCTGAGACAAAAAGATTCGCTAATAACAACCAGACAAGCCTGAAGTCACAGAGCACCTCGACTCAGAGCTGTGCCGTGCAAGGTAGGGGAGGACCAGAGGTGGCTTTTTGACAACCTTAGGCAACCGATGTAGACAAGATCATCCAGGTGGGGCCATCTGACAGTTCCAGATAGACTGGCCACAGTTATATTGCCACAGTGCTCCTTCCCTAGCTCATCTCTGCATCGGGACCCGCAAGGGTCAGAGGCTCAAATTCGGCTTGCAGCCTTCCGTGCTAAGGGTCCTGCCTGGATTACGGCCCGTGGCGTACCTTGTAGGGTCCAGAAGGATGAAAGCTGGGCATAGACTCCAGCTACGGTTGCTTTGAGTCTTTCACTGTAACCACGAGGTAAAGTCTTGAGTTCTTGGTGATTCCTTTGACTTCTTTTGACCTTGGAGCTGCCCAGGCTCATTTACCATCCCGTGAGAGGGACTGAGGAGGGGCATTGTTGTGACTGGGTCTATGTGGCAGTAACGAGGAAGGGATTTTTTTTTAAAACCGTTGTTTCTTTCTGTCAGAAGGCAGTCCGAAGCTGTACTCTGACAGATATCCCATTTGTTAGTAAAACGTCCAACAAGCTCCTATGTAATATTTAGTTTATTCACGTACTCATTTCACTGAAGTTCTGGCTCTGATCCCTTTAGCTACCTCCCTGTCATCTTTTAAATCTCATCTGGGATTCACTCCTGTGAAGCCTGAAAATGTGATTTGGTTATCAGTTCATATGCAAATCCCCCGCCTTTCAAAGGACTGCTGAACTATCTTTATGTTTATGTGATTCATTGGAGTCACTGCAGGATCGTACAGCTCCCATTTTTAATTTTCTTACCTTACTCCTTCCGTGCTTTTTATTAGAGCTACTCATTGTGTCCTGGTTAATTTTAGATGACCAGATTGCCAAGCAAAGACATTGCCTAGTTGCTCCTATAAAGCTCTGACCTTATTGCATCTTTGCTACAGTAAAGAACAAACCCAATAACAACAGCATAGTAACAACACAAATTTTCTGGACCTCAGCTTCTTTCTTATTACCAATTCCCCAAGCTGTCTAGTACCCTCAAAGTCTCAGTTTTGCCCATTTATTATTGTGGATTTAGAGCACTAAGAAGCTGATCTTGTCAAATGTAGACCAACTCCTGACCAAAAATCTTAGCGCATTAGGTGAATTTCAAGAGATGCTCAGCGCTCGGCGGTAAAGATCCCTAGTGTGTCATTTCATTAGATTTTCAATAAGTAAAAATAAATGAAGGATGCGAAAAGCCTCATCGTCTTTCAAAGATTAAACATGGGATGCGCAAAGCAATCTGAGAAATTTTCAGCCTGAGGAATACCTCTGATATATTCAGCCATTTGGGCTCTATGACTGGTGATAATGGAAGAAAAACTAGGCTCCATTATTAAAGTGGAAAAGAACCTTTACGTCCAGACTGAACTGGAAAAATGCCACGATAACTTACTTGTGTCCAGGGTTTGTGCAACTGTCAATTATTTGATGGAGAATGCAAAGCCTGCTGTGGGTAAAACATTTAAATGCTACAATTTTCAGTGATTTTATGTTTGCTTTTCTGGGTTTTCTTTCTTTGTTGCAAATTTTTTATTCAGCTTCAGGAACTGATCTTTCTCTTTTACTATGTATTCCTTGCAATTGTTAGGATATCCATTAGGAAAGTAAAATGACAGCTCTTCGATGCATAGTTGAGGAGCCACTAGCCTAACCAGTGTGCCTAATTAATTTTTACGACTAACTCCTACAGAACCATAGGCTACTCCATCTCCACCTTCACCGTTGCCTAAGCCTGCGTGTAACACCAGTCCTGGATACACTTACCCATGGTGCAAAGATCTAGAAACCTTGAGAGTATTGGATGCGGAGCTATCCTCATCCACTGACTGCGGTGTTAGCGATGGTGGAAATTTAAATGCAAACCCACTTTCCAGAGAGTTTAAGCTAATATACTGGTTTTGGAAGGGCAGCAGGTAAGGAGGAGTATGTAATTGCTGCAGTTCAGACAACCGCTAGTACTTCATAAAACTGTAGTAACTTCATTCCTTGCAAATACGTGCCCACCTTGAATGTATGCAAACACCCGTTACTGCCACTGATATTATCTGCCAATCCGGCAGTCTCATGGCAAAATACTTTTCCTAATTTCTCATCTTTCCGTGCACTGTTGCAGATCTTCAGAAATCATTCAGCTGTTTCTCTGTAGCTTGGCACACATTTTCCTTGATGATTTCCCATCCTTTAATCCCCTAATTTCCTTGGTGGTGTGAAGATTTGGAGGCATTTATGGTCATCGGCCATTTTGTGCAGGTATGGCTAAAAATTTCAGAGCCATTATGAACTTTTGAAAAGCAGTGTTACAAATTGCCCCTTTTTTGAATGGAAGATGATCACTGTGATATGTGATTACCAAATCTGATAACTTTGTAAATTGTTATGTGTTTTCTGCTTCCTTAGCAAAATCATGAAGACACCTTTCTAATTATTTTTATTTCCTTCAGTTACAGTTTCTACTTTGTTCTCAAATCCTGATTATTTGGCTTCCTTTTCACCCAATGAATTTTTTTATTTCAAAAATTCCAGAAGGGTTTTAATTGTTCAAGGTAAAACATGCTTTATGTTATGCATAAAGGATAACATATACAGGAAGAATATGACATATGAATGCTTTTTAGTCTGTCTGCTCTTGGTTTTCTAATTTTCTTCAGTCTGTATGATGTTTCATACTGCTCTGACAGGCAAAGGTTATTCAATGCTGTGGGCTTTCATTCAGAATGCAAAGGAAAATTCAGGCCAATGAGGTGGCATTATACCAATAATAGAGGGACTTAAACACTAAATAGGAGCAAACAGCAAATGAGAAAGAAAGGTAAAGAAGGAATTTGAGAAAGAAAGAAATATACGGAATGTAGTTTGTACAATTTTATGAATTACTCTATCTTGGCTGTTTAAGGGATGAAATCCTCCCCAAAATACACATGCATTACGGGAAAGGTAATGTCTCATGTCAATTTACATGGAATTACATCAAATCAAATGGAGTACAATAGGAGCAGGGGAAGATGGATTCAGCCGTTGAAACAACATGGAAGAGTTCAAGTAGGTCTTCAAAATGAAAACAGAAAGTGTCACAAAGGGAAAGAAGTCCCCTCAAGACAATGTTAGAAAATTAAACAGTGGATTTTCATTATTTGCAAAAAAAGGTAACAACTGACAATTGACAACCAATGCAAGCCTCAGAACGATGGAAGTGCTGGAAGCAATACTATCCAGGCTTTGCATCTACCTTTTGGCAAAACCTGACAGAAATAAGGCCTTATGTAGCTTCTCTGGGCTCTGCTTTGTTAGATTTTCATGGACCACAAAACCAAGAATGAACACAAATACAAGTAATAGCATTTTAGTAACATTTTAAGTGTACTTGTACTATTGTATTTTCTACTCTACAGGGAACTTTACAATTATACAAATTATAAAGGACAAAAATCTCCCCAACAGCTAATAAAAACAGAGTCATATAATCACTAGATTGTTCCTTTCCAGTTCTTATTTGAGTGATGTTGCTAGGACAATGAACTGTTTCTATAACATACTACTGGTATCTGAAAAAGAAGAGAGGAAAAAAGGATTACTAGTGTAAAATCATGCAGTAGAAACAATTCCTTCTTTCAAATAAGAATATTTAACTCACTAAAAGTGAGGGGCATAAAAAGAGTAGTTTCTATTTTTTTCAGCAGCTGTCACATACCATCTGATTTTTTCCATATAAAATGTGATCCATTTAACATTTATCTACCTCAGAGGATGCCTGTGAAGCTTAATTCAACATTTGTGACATGCTTTGGGATTCTTAGTTTTACAGGACTATAGCACTATAAATTAATTACTTTTGTGACTATATTATCTAATAGTTACTTTTGCTGAGCAAACAGATTTTGCTTGTTAGGCCTGAAATGTTTCACTGGCTACATTTCGGGTTTCACCCACCGTCACTCAACTCAAGATTTTTGCATACTAGCTGATGGCCAGAAGCTGGCGGGTCTGTGGTCTGTGACCCAGGAGACGATGCGGCCATGGGTTTGGGTTCCAGAGGTTCCAGCAGCAACCATGCTTGGTGATACAGCTGTGCCTGGGACACTGAGCTTCTTCACACAGACCTGGGAGCTTGGTAGCACGAGACCTCAGGTTTGCAAAACCGGATTCCTATTGCAAAGCCAGGACTCGGAATCCTCCTTGAAGGTCTTAAGAGGAAATCAGTTTTAGGGACAATGTTCTGGAAAAGAAGTTTCTCTGAAATGAATTAAAACGAAATGAAAATACGCTTTCTCTGAAAACATGTTTCTTTTCAATAAAATGTGGAAGAAACTTAAAAAAATTCTGGTATTTGCATATACCCTTAAGAGGCAACACGTTTTTTTTTTAATGATATTCATCTCAGTCAGTTTAATCTCCCATCTATGTGTACCATTACCTTTCTCAGTCCCAGTGGATTCTAATCATCCATTAGAAACAGCCTGCAGAGGCTGATTTTATAAGCAGGTTTGTATTTGTCTCATCAGTGCTACTCTAACATTAATTCTTAACCCTTTGGTAAACAGAAAAATACAAGGCAATTGCAAGCAATCTGATGTTGGAAGTCATCGGTACCCTCATCTTCCAGGTATGTCCATGATCCGATCCTACCAGCACATCGCCACATGAAGACTTCATGGTCCAAGTACTCCAGCTGAACACAAACAATTGTTTCAGGAAAGCAAATTAAGAAGCCTTAAAAGCAAAGCATAGCTTCAGAAGCATGTTTAAGTCCCAGATTGCCTGAGATGTTGACAAGACGGGCTCCAGCCAGTTGCCTAACCACATCTGGGATGCTTTAGGGTGACGGGGACACTTGCCCAGGGCTCACAGAGCGCCAAGCGCCGCTGAGGCCTGTGCTGTACCGGAGCAGAGGCTGAAGGCCCGGTGGCCTGGGCTCCCCAAGTGTGGGGCACCCCGCCCGACGCGGGGCCTCCACCTTATGGCCTCCATCTGAGCCAAGCGTCCCTACGGGGCAGGTTTAACCGCCGGGACGGCACTGGTGGCTGGTGAGGGCTGGCCG